>NC_140166.1:222191183-222241183 GCF_963971535.1 Notolepis coatsorum
AGGGTTAACCCTGTTTGTAGTGTGGTCTGGTTGTACTACCAGCTGGGCAGGTTTGTTAAACTCAGTGATGTCTGTGCAGGTAAACACGCTAAATAGTGGACGTTTGACTAACTTCCTTTTGGTCAATAGCACGTGACCTCACTTATGGATCATGAGATCAATTATTTAGAAAGTCTATCTGGGAGGTCAATATAAACAAAGATAAACATCACCTATGCGCGAGCCGATGTCGGAGACGTCGAAGCTGCGGGCGATAGCGGCCAGGAAGTCCAGGACGAGGTCGAAGTTCCCCTCCCCGACACTGGAGGAGCCGTCGATGAGGAAGCCTATGTTGACCGAGTTGTAACATGTCTTACCTGGAACACAGGAGAGGAGAGGAGAGGAGAGGAGAGGAGAGGAGAGAGGAGAGGAGAGGAGAGGAGAGGAGAGGAGAGGAGCGTTGGGTCACTGTAACACTGGGGAACAGAGCGTCCAAGCAGGCAAGAGCATCATTTCATTGAGCAGTAATTAACACAACACAAGGATTTAGTGCCCCTGATGACGTCACTGGTGATGACTCATCAACTCTCAATAACTGTCCAACTTAAAGGGGACATGCATTGCTATTCCTAGCACTATTTGGGCAAATTTACACAATTGCTGTCAGTCTATTGAACACATCTGTAAGCTTTTATTTAAAAAAATGCATTGTTTTATATTTCTAATCAAGTACTCAAAAGCCACATTTCTCTCCGTTTGGATTTCAGGCTGTGTTGTGCTACTGCTGCTTCCCCGCGAGGTCCAGCCCAGGTTGTGTGTAAATGAGTATGTGCTACTGCTGCTTCCTCGCTCGCGGTTTGTTTCCCCGACAGAAGCTCCTCTCTCTCTCTCCCTCTCTCTCTCTCTCTCTCTCTCTCTCCCTCTCCCTCGCTCGTTGTCTGCCTCGCTCTGTTTGAGGAAGTGAAGATAATTCCACTCGCTCTGCTGTCGCTGTCAACCATAGAGGGGGCGTTAGTTATGCAAATCAGTGCTATATTCACGTCAGCAAAACCGTCAAATCAGAACAGCTTAGTTGAGTGAGGGAGGATCTCGTGAACTCGAGACTAGACTGATGAGTCAATATGGTAATTAGAGACACAGACCCATTGATACTAACCCATATTACTATAAAACCATGCTAAACACAGAAAAAAGCCATTTATAATGCATGTCCCCTTTAAAGGAATGTGTGTAAAACAGTTATGTGAGATAAATCTTTTTTTCAGTGAATTGCCCCTTTAATGGCAGGTGAACAGCTGACTCTTCATTTGTTATTATTACTACCAGAAATGTTATTATTACTACCAGAAATGTTATTATTACTACCAGAAATTGTATTATTACTACCAGAAATGACTAGGCAATGTATGATCATGGTTCTACTACAGTATGTGTTAATGTTAACATGCCTACAGTACATAATAAAGTAGATTACTGGACGGTGTTAATGTTAACATGTCTTACAGTACATAATAAAGTAGATTACTGGAAGATGTTAATGTTAACATGTCTTACAGTACATAATAAAGTAGATTACTGGACGGTGTTAATGTTAACATGTCTTACAGTACATAATAAAGTAGATTACTGGACGGTGTTAATGTTAACATGTCTTACAGTATATAATAAAGTAGATTACTGGACGGTGTTAATGTTAACATGTTTTACAGTATATAATAAAGTAGATTACTGGACAGTGTTAATGTTAACATGTCTTACAGTACATAATAAAGTAGATTACTGGACGGTGTTAATGTTAACATGTCTTACAGTATATAATAAAGTAGATTACTGGACGGTGTTAATGTTAACATGTTTTACAGTATATAATAAAGTAGATTACTGGACGGTGTTAATGTTAACATGTCTTACAGTATATAATAAAGTAGATTACTGGAAGATGTTAATGTTAACATGTTTTACAGTACATAATAAAGTAGATTACTGGACGGTGTTAATGTTAACATGTCTTACAGTATATAATAAAGTAGATTACTGGACGGTGTTAATGTTAACATGTCTTACAGTATATAATAAAGTAGATTACTGGACGGTGTTAATGTTAACATGTTTTACAGTACATAATAAAGTAGATTACTGGACGGTGTTAATGTTAACATGTCTTACAGTACATAATAAAGTAGATTACTGGACGGTGTTAATGTTAACATGTCTTACAGTATATAATAAAGTAGATTACTGGACGGTGTTAATGTTAACATGTCTCACAGTACATAATAAAGTAGATTACTGGACGGTGTTAATGTTAACATGTTTTACAGTACATAATAAAGTAGATTACTGGACGGTGTTAATGTTAACATGTCTTACAGTATATAATAAAGTAGATTACTGGACGGTGTTAATGTTAACATGTCTTACAGTATATAATAAAGTAGATTACTGGACGGTGTTAATGTTAACATGTCTTACAGTATATAATAAAGTAGATTAATGGACGGTGTTAATGTTAACATGTCTTACAGTATATAATAAAGTAGATTACTGGAAGATGTTAATGTTAACATGTCTTACAGTATATAATAAAGTAGATTACTGAAAAGTGTTAATGTTAACATGTCTTACAGTACATAATAAAGTAGATTACTGGACGGTGTTAATGTTAACATGTCTTACAGTACATAATAAAGTAGATTACTGGACGGTGTTAATGTTAACATGTTTTACAGTATATAATAAAGTAGATTACTGAAAAGTGTTAATGTTAACATGTCTTACAGTATATAATAAAGTAGATTACTGGAAGATGTTAATGTTAACATGTCTTACAGTATATAATAAAGTAGATTACTGAAAAGTGTTAATGTTAACATGTCTTACAGTACATAATAAAGTAGATTACTGGACGGTGTTAATGTTAACATGTCTTACAGTACATAATAAAGTAGATTACTGGACGGTGTTAATGTTAACATGTCTTACAGTATATAATAAAGTAGATTACTGAAAAGTGTTAATGTTAACATGTCTTACAGTACATAATAAAGTAGATTACTGGATGGTGTTAATGTTAACATGTCTTACAGTACATAATAAAGTAGATTACTGGACGGTGTTAATGTTAACATGTCTTACAGTACATAATAAAGTAGATTACTGGACGGTGTTAATGTTAACATGTTTTACAGTACATAATAAAGTAGATTACTGGACGGTGTTAATGTTAACATGTTTTACAGTACATAATAAAGTAGATTACTGGACGGTGTTAATGTTAACATGTCTTACAGTACATAATAAAGTAGATTACTGGACGGTGTTAATGTTAACATGTTTTACAGTACATAATAAAGTAGATTACTGGACGGTGTTAATGTTAACATGTTTTACAGTACATAATAAAGTAGATTACTGGAAGATGTTAATGTTAACATGTTTTACAGTACATAATAAAGTAGATTACTGGACGGTGTTAATGTTAACATGTCTTACAGTACATAATAAAGTAGATTACTGGAAGATGTTAATGTTAACATGTCTTACAGTATATAATAAAGTAGATTACTGGAAGATGTTAACACATTCCAGTGTGCTACTTTATTATGTAATGTAAGGCATGTTAACATTAAAGGGGACATGTCTTGCTATTCCTTTCACTATTTGGGCAACTTTACACATCTGTAAAGTTTTTTTTCAAAAAAATGCATTGTTTTATATTTCTAATCAAGTACTCTAAACAAAGCAGAATTTTTCCACTTCAAGATTTCAAGCTGTTTTGGGCTGGGCTCCGCCCATAAGTCACCCACAGTCTCACTGGCAGACAGAGAGAGATATAGAGAGATTGAGGGGGATACTAATTAATTTCGCAGCAGGGGGGCATAATCCCACGGGACAATGCATTGGCAACTTGTTTCAAATGACAATATATACCCCTGTGAATATTATTGCACGGATCAGAATACGGGCGTGCGCGCGGGAGTCAAAGATATTTTGACAGTGATATGCGAGTGGAGAAGCCCCATCCCCGCGCGTCGGTCGGGAGGTTGTGTGTAAATGTGTGTGTTTCCCCGAGAGAGAGAAGCTCCTGTCCCTCTCTCTCTCTCTCTCCCTCTCTATCTCTCTCTCTCTCCCTCTCTATCTCTCTCTCGCTCGTTCTCTGTCGGCACCCGCTTGAGAAAGTGTCGGTATTTCCACTCGCTCTGTTGTTGAGCGAATGGTTGCGCTACAACCATAGAGGGGGCGTTACTGCAGATCAGCTCCTTGCTACGTAGGATAGCGAGTCAAATCAGAATGGCTTAGTTCACTGGGGGAGGATATTGTCTCAACTGAATTGGAGCAATCTGCCAAAATGAGAATTAGAGACACAGACCCCATTGATGCAACCCCCATTGCTAGGAAACAATGCTAAACACTGGAAAAGGCAATTTATAAGATAGGGGACCTTTAATGTTAACATGCCTCACAGTACATAATAAAGTAGCACACTGGAAGGGGTTAACGAGATGAGGAGTTGTCTTACTGCAGAGCAGGCTGTCCAGCGAACACAGGCGCTGGGCCAGAGGCTTAACATGTTTAGTGCTGCTGAACCAACTGGACATGGAGTAGTTGAAGAAGCCATTGTCCTTACACACCGCCTGTAGAGAGAGAGAGAGAGAGAGAGAGACATTACACACCGCCTGTAGAGAGAGAGAGAGAGAGAGAGAGAGAGACATTACACACTGCCTGTAGAGAGAGAGAGAGAGAGAGAGACATTACACACCGCCTGTAGAGAGAGAGAGAGAGAGAGAGAGACATTACACACCGCCTGTAGAGAGAGAGAGAGAGAGAGAGAGAGACATTACACACTGCCTGTAGAGAGAGAGAGAGAGAGAGAGAGACATTACACACCGCCTGTAGAGAGAGAGAGAGAGAGAGACATTACACACCGCCTGTAGAGAGAGAGAGAGAGAGAGAGAGACATTACACACCGCCTGTAGAGAGAGAGAGAGAGAGAGAGAGAGACATTACACACTGCCTGTAGAGAGAGAGAGAGAGAGAGAGACATTACACACCGCCTGTAGAGAGAGAGAGAGAGAGAGAGAGAGACATTACACACTGCCTGTAGAGAGAGAGAGAGAGAGAGAGACATTACACACTGCCTGTAGAGAGAGAGAGAGAGAAAGAGAGAGAGAGACATTACACACCGCCTGTAGAGAGAGAGAGAGAGAGAGAGACATTACACACTGCCTGTAGAGAGAGAGAGAGAGAGAGAGAGAGAGAGAGAGACATTACACACCGCCTGTAGAGAGAGAGAGAGAGAGAGAGACATTACACACTGCCTGTAGAGAGAGAGAGAGAGAGAGAGACATTACACACCGCCTGTAGAGAGAGAGAGAGAGAGAGACATTACACACTGCCTGTAGAGAGAGAGAGAGAGAGAGAGAGACATTACACACCGCCTGTAGAGAGAGAGAGAGAGAGAGAGAGAGACATTACACACTACCTGTAGAGAGAGAGAGAGAGAGAGAGACATTACACACTGCCTGTAGAGAGAGAGAGAGAGAGAGTGAGAGAGAGACATTACACACTGCCTGTAGAGAGAGAGAGAGAGAGAGAGAGAGATGTACTCTGGTAATATGTGCAGTGTAAAAATTGGCAAAAAAAGAACAGAATTCTTTACCCAAGGGCGAGGCGTTCGTCAGGGCTGCAACCTCAGCCCGGCACTCTTCAATATCTATATTAATGAATTGGCTAATATACTAGAAAAGTCCTCTGCCCCCGGTGTAAGTCTCCACAATCGGGAAGTGAAATGCCTGCTCTTTGCAGATGACCTGGTTGTGTTGTCCCCCACAGCAGACGGCCTACAGCAGAGCCTGGACCTGCTAGAGCATTACTGTCAGACCTGGGCCCTGGCAGTAAACCCCAAAAAGACCAAAATAATGATATTCCAAAAAAGATCCAGATCTCAGGACGTCCTACCAAAGTTCTCAATTGGTACAAAACATATAGAGTACTGCACACATTACACCTATTTAGGCCTAAAACTAAGTAAGTTCAACTGGACATTTTAAGGAAGCAGTCAATGAGCTGAGAGGGAAAGCACGCCGGGCTTTCTACGCCATAAAAAGAAATATACAAACAGAGATACCAATTAGAATCTGGTTAAAATTAATTGAATGTGTTATTGAACCAATTGCACTCTATGGCAGTGAGGTGTGGGGTCCACTTACAAAACAAGACTTTACCCAATGGGACAAACACCCCATTGAGACCCTGCATGCAGAGTTCTGTAAGATTATCCTACATGTCCAGAGGAAAACTACAAACAATGCATGCAGGGCAGAATTAGGCCGTTACCCACTAATACTAAAAATACAAAAAAGAGCAATTAACTTTTGGACACACCTAAAACGAATTGACCCCCTCTCGTACCATTATCAAGCCCTGCAGTGCCAAGAGCTGAGGAGCATCAGGAACCCCCTTACCCAGCTGGTCCTGAGGCTGAGTCCACAAACCTGCTCTCTTAACACACCTCAGGAACAGAACACGTCACCAATCAGAATAAATCAAATTACTACACAGCTAAAACAAAACTACATCACCTATTGGAAAACACAAACAAAAGCACAGAGCAAAATGCAGTGCTATCTGGCTCTAAATCGACAGTACACCATAGCAGATTACTTGAGCATGGTGACTGATCAACAACTAAAAAGAACCTTGACAAAATACAGACTGAGTGAGCACAGCCTCGCTGTTGAAAAGGGGAGGCACAGGAAAACCTGGCTCCCTGCAGAGCAAAGGCTATGCAGTCATTGCATCCTCAGTGAGCCTGAAACTGAGTTGCACTTCCTCACCAAATGTGAAAAATATAAAGATATTAGAGAAACGCATTTTAAAAAATTTGAACTAATAACAAAAGGTTTTCTTGCACTACCAGATACAGGAAAACTACCAGTCCTACTAGGGGAGGACTCAACAAGCTGTGAGCTAGCAGCAGCCTATGTTGCTGCCTGACACAAACTGAGGGACAGTGAGTGACAGTCACCTGACATGTTTATGCCGTAATATTTAATGTTCTATTTTATGATGAAAATTTTTGTATATACTATGACATTAATATGTGTTTTGTAATCCATGCTTATGTTATCAACCATTTGCTTTGGCAACATGTACAAGCTGCATCATGCCAATAAAGCCACTTGAATTGAATTGAATTGAATTTAAAGGGGAACTATCTTATAAATGGCCTTTTTGAGTGTTTAGCATTGTTTCCTAGCTAGCTATGTGAACTTATATTAATATGATCTATGTCTCAAAATTCTCATATTGGCGCATTCTTCCAATTCTCCTCTCACAATATTCACCCTCACTGAACTGAGTCGTTTGAAAATGTGCCTATATGTGATGTCATAATATAGTCACTGCTGCATGTTAATGTTCAGGCGAAGACGACGCTCCGCAGTGGTTTAGGAGCCCAGGCTCAAAACAGCTCGAGATCTTGAGGTAGAAAAATGCTGTTTTTGAGGACTTGATTAGAAATACAAAACAATGAATAAAAAAAATATATATATTACAGAGGTGTTCCATAGACTCACAGGAATTGTGTAAAAGTGCCCAAATAGTGAAAGAAATAGTAAAATAGTTCCCCTTTAATTGAATTGAATTGAGAGAGACATTACACACCGCCTGTAGAGAGAGAGAGAGAGAGAGAGAGAGAGACATTACACACTGCCTGTAGAGAGAGAAAGAGAGAGAGAGAGAGACATTACACACCGCCTGTAGAGAGAGAGAGAGACATTACACACCGCCTGTAGAGAGAGAGAGAGAGAGAGAGAGACATTACACACCGCCTGTAGAGAGAGAGAGAGAGAGAGAGAGACATTACACACCGCCTGTAGAGAGAGAGAGAGAGAGAGAGACATTACACACCGCCTGTAGAGAGAGAGAGAGAGACATTACACACTGCCTGTAGAGAGAGATAGAGAGAGAGAGAGAGAGAGAGAGAGAGAGACATTACACACTGCCTGTAGAGAGAGAGAGAGAGAGAGACATTACACACTGCCTGTAGAGAGAGAGAGAGAGAGAGAGAGAGAGAGAGAGAGAGACATTACACACTGCCTGTAGAGAGAGAGAGAGAGAGACATTACACACTGCCTGTAGAGAGAGAGAGAGAGAGAGACATTACACACTGCCTGGAGAGAGAGAGAGAGAGAGACATTACACACTGCCTGTAGAGAGAGAGAGAGAGAGACATTACACACTGCCTGTAGAGAGAGAGAGAGAGAGAGAGAGAGACATTACACACTGCCTGTAGAGAGAGAGAGAGAGAGAGACATTACACACTACCTGTAGAGAGAGAGAGAGAGAGACATTACACACTGCCTGTAGAGAGAGAGAGAGAGAGAGAGACATTACACACTGCCTGTAGAGAGAGAGAGAGAGAGAGAGAGAGAGAGAGAGAGACATTACACACTACCTGTAGAGAGAGAGAGAGAGACATTACACACTGCCTGTAGAGAGAGAGAGAGAGACATTACACACTGCCTGTAGAGAGAGAGAGAGAGAGAGAGAGACATTACACACTGCCTGTAGAGAGAGAGAGAGAGCGAGACATTACACACTGCCTGTAGAGAGAGAGAGAGAGAGAGAGACATTACACACCGCCTGTAGAGAGAGAGAGAGAGAGAGAGAGAGAGACATTACACACCGCCTGTAGAGAGAGAGAGAGAGAGCGAGAGAGAGAGAGACATTACACACCGCCTGTAGAGAGAGAGAGAGAGAGAGAGAGAGAGAGAGACATTACACACTGCTGAGAGAGAGAGAGAGAGAGAGAGAGAGAGAGAGAGAGAGAGACATTACACACCGCCTGTAGAGAGAGAGAGAGAGAGAGAGAGAGAGAGAGAGAGACATTACACACCGCCTGTAGAGAGAGAGAGAGAGAGACATTACACACCGCCTGTAGAGAGAGAGAGAGAGAGAGAGAGACATTACACACCGCCTGTAGAGAGAGAGAGAGCGAGAGAGAGAGAGAGAGAGAGAGAGAGAGAGACATTACACACTGCCTGTAGAGAGAGAGAGAGAGACATTACACACTGCCTGTAGAGAGAGAGAGAGAGAGAGACATTACACACTGCCTGTAGAGAGAGAGAGAGAGAGACATTACACACCGCCTGTAGAGATAGAGAGAGAGACATTACACACTGCCTGTAGAGAGAGAGAGAGAGAGACATTACACACTGCCTGTAGAGAGAGAGAGAGAGAGAGAGAGAGAGACATACATTACACACTGCCTGTAGAGAGAGAGAGAGACATTACACACTGCCTGTAGAGAGAGAGAGAGAGAGAGAGAGACATTACACACTGCCTGTAGAGAGAGAGAGAGAGAGAGAGAGAGAGAGAGAGAGAGAGAGAGAGAGAGAGAGAGAGAGAGAGAGAGAGAGAGAGAGAGAGAGAGAGAGAGAGAGAGAGAGAGAGAGAGAGAGAGAGAGAGAGAGAGAGAGAGAGAGAGAGAGAGAGACATTACACACTGCCTGTAGAGAGAGAGAGAGAGAGACATTACACACTGCCTGTAGAGAGAGAGAGAGAGAGAGAGAGAGAGAGAGAGACATTACACACTGCCTGTAGAGAGAGAGAGAGAGAGAGAGACATTACACACTGCCTGTAGAGAGAGAGAGAGAGAGAGAGAGAGACATTACACACTGCCTGTAGAGAGAGAGAGAGAGAGAGAGAGAGACATTATCTTTTACCATTTCAAGCTGGAATATACAAGGTCTGAGGTCAACTGCCCTTGGAACAAAGAGCAGAAACCCAGACTTTACCACAGAAATGTCAAACACAGACATCATGGTCCTACAAGAGACATGGCACAGAGGAAACAGTCCTACTGGCTGTCCTGCAAACTACAGAGAGCTGTTGGTACCATCCACCAAGCTAACAGGGGTCAAACAGGGGAGAGACTCTGGAGGCATGCTAATATGGTACAAATCAGAACTAACCCACTCCATAAAGCTAATCAAAACTGGAGCTTTTTTCATCTGGTTAAAAATAAATAAGGAACTTACATCAACCGAGAAAGATATCTACCTGTGTGCCACCTACATCCCCCCAATCGAATCCCCATACTACAAGGAAGACATGTTCCTAATCCTACAAGACGAAATCAACCAGTTCCAGGCTTGCGGTCACATTGTAGTCTGTGGGGACCTCAATGCCAGGACAGGACAAGAACCTGACACTCTCAGCACACAGGGAGACAAACACATACCAGGAGGTGGAAACATCCCCTCCCAAATATGCCCCCCCCAAAAAGAACTATGACCAAACAACAAATAAACATGGGTCACAACTTATACAGCTCTGTCGCTCGCTGGGACTGTACATAGTTAACGGTAGGCTCCGAGGGGACACTTATGGTAGGTACACATATAGCTCATCTCTGGGTAACAGTACAGTAGACTATTTTATCACGGACCTCAGCCTAGAGTCTCTCAGAGCGTTCACAGTCAGCCAGCAAACACCCCTGTCTTATTAGACAGGGCGAAACCAGTACTAGTAGGCACAATCTATAGACCACCAGAACAGAGTGGCTTTTATGACACACTTGATGGGTGTTTAGCTGGGGTGGAGGGGGTAGAAAAAATTCTTATTGGGGACTGGAACACTGATATGCTGCGTAAATCAGCACCCGTCTTCAAGGCCTTCAGTAGATTTTCTGACCTGCACGGTTTCAGCCAGCTAATCACACAACCCACAAGGGTATGCGATTCGACACAAACCACCATTGACCTCATTTTGACCTCTGACAAGTCCATGATCTCCAGTAAAGGGGTGATAGCATGCGGGTTAAGTGATCATTATATGATTTTCTGTACCCGCAAAAAGCTAAAACAGAAGGCCGGCTGTCACAAAACAGTCACATCTAGAGACCTCAAAACTTACTCTAGAGAGGCCTTTAACCTAGAACTGGGGAGCTTGGACTGGTCAGATGAGCTCAGTGGTACACAGGTTGAAGAAACATGGCTTGGATTCAAAACCAAATTCACAGCAATACTCAACAACATGGCACCGATAAGAACCACCAGGGTTAAAAATCGCGCTGAGGCATGGATGCACACTGAAATACTGGCCGCTATGAAAACCAGAGACAAAAAATGCTCTGAACTTCATAAAAGTCAGACAAAGCTTTCCAAAAGCTCAAACAGTGAACTCCAAGCCCACGTGGTTGAACTAAAAATCCAAAGAAACAGACTAAGAAATGACGTAAACACCATGATCAGAACCGCAAAAAGAAATTTCATCAACGACAAAACTGAGGAAAACAAAAACAAACCCTGCGAACTTTGGAAATTACTCAATAATCAACTAGGCTGCAGTAAAAAACTTAAAACCAGATTCTCAAACATAAACATAAAGACGGACAACACACTCATCACAGACAAGCTGGATGTAGCCAATTACTTAAACATCTTCTTCACAAACATAGCCACAACACTGGTAAACAAACTACCCTCCCACTCAGGGCATTATGGGGTAGAACACATAGTAGCATACTACAAAAACCTAGGGGTCCACAAAGACGACTTCAAACTTGAAATGGTAACAACCGATGAGGTACTCAAAAAATTGAGCGCCCTCCAACCTAACAAGGCCACTGGCCATGACAACATCCCCTCCAAATTCCTCAGAGAGGCAGCAGCCGCCATCACACCAATCATCACACACATAATAAACCTCTCTATAAGACAGGGGCACGTCCCCAAGGACTTCAAAATTGCGAGAGTGACCCCTCTACACAAAAAGGGCAGCAAATTAGACCCAGGCAACTACCGCCCTGTTTCTATTCTTACCTCCATCTCGAAAGTCATGGAGAAAATAGTCTACGAACAGGTCGAAAAGTACCTGGCGGAAAAAAACCTAATCTACGAATTCCAATCTGGCTTCAGAACGTCCCACTCCACTGACACATGCCTCCTCTATTTGAACGACCACATCAAACAAGAGGTGGACGCTGGCAAATACTGCGGCATGGTCATGCTGGACCTACAAAAGGCCTTCGACACTGTCAATCACTCCATTCTAATGGACAAGCTAAAAGCAATTGGTTTTGATAGCCTATCAGTGAGCTGGATGCAATCCTACCTGGAGGGGAGAGAACAGATGGTAGAGGTAAACGGTACTCTATCCCCCCCCCTCACAGTGAGCTGTGGTGTTCCACAAGGAAGCATACTAGGACCGCTACTCTTCCTAATTTATGCAAATGACATGTCGTCAGCCTGTGACTGCAACTTGTTCCTGTTTGCGGACGACTCAGCCCTGCTGGTCTCTGACAAGAACAAATTGCAGGTTGAAAAAACCCTCAGCACGGAACTAGGCAAAATCTGCATATGGCTCGCTGATAACAAACTATCATTACACATGGGCAAAACAGAGTCCATTCTCTTCGGTTCAAATAACAAACTCAGCAAGACCGACGGCTTCTCAGTTACAGTGGGTGACAATATTGTCACAAGGAAAGACGAAATTACCTACCTGGGTTCCATCCTAGAGGCAAATCTTTCCTGTGACAAAATGGCATCCAATGTAATAAAAAAAGTCAACCAACGAACTAGATTATTGTACCGGATCTCCTCTCTGGTAAACAAGAATACCCTGAAGACTCTGGCAGGAGCACTCATTCAAGGGTACTATGACTATGCGTGCACCTCATGGTACCAAAGCACCTCAAAGGCGCTTAAAACAAAATTACAAACATCACAAAACAAACTGGTCAGACTACTACTTGACCTGAACCCCAGAACCCACCTCACCCCTGCCCACTTTGCCAACCTAGGATGGCTTAGAGTAGACGACAGAGTACAGCAACTTGCAATGGGCCTGGTCTACAAGATACACTATACGACCGGGGTGCCCATGTACATGTCAAAATACTTCCCAAAGGTCAGTGAATACCACAACCACTACACCAGAGGAAGCTCAACAAATCATGTTAAACCCAGATTCGGCTCAAACAAGGGACTAAACACGTTTCGCAATTATGCCACAACAATGTGGAACGCCCTACCCAAAGCTGTAAAGGAATGTGAATCCCTGCCCACATTCAAAACCGCCCTTAAAGAGCACCTACGGGAGGCTGCAATTCGAAACTGGCCACCGTAAATGCCCAAAACCCCCACCACCTCCTAATAGACAGTCTCCTCCCCACCGCATGTATATATTCCCTCCCCGCCGTATGTATATTTCCCTCCCACCCACCCACCCCCTCCTAATGTACAGTCCCCTCCCCATCATATGTATATACTCTGTCAGGATCTAGGGGTAACAGTACTGTATATTTGAATACCGCCTATGTCACAAATGTATCAGTACTAAATACCTATATGTCCCTATGCCATAAATGTCATGTATGTTGTGTATGTCATAAATGTCTATATGAATTGAAAATGGGGGACCCTGATGGAAACAAGACAAACGTCTTTCTCAGGTCTGCATCCCCTTAACAATTGTATGTATTGAGCCGTACTGTATTGTACCCATTCTGCAATCTGTTAAATAAAGTTTTCATTCATTCATTCATTCAGACCACAGCAAAACCACTATCTACCTGAATAGATCAACACCCAACCAGGAAATACCAAAACCAAACAAACTACACACTATTAAAAAACACTACAAATGGAAGGAAGGTAGTATGGAAGCATTCCAATCCGCTATCAAGCTACAAAAAGTCCAATCCAAATTAGAGCAATTCCTAGAAAAAAGCAACACAACAGCAAAAGTGTAAACGGGGCGGTAGAAAACATCAATAACATATTTGACCTTACAGCTTCCTTATCCAACCTAAAGGCCTCAAATAGGAAAGCGAGGACAAATTTAAATATGCATGACAAATGGTATGATAATGATTGTAAAAATCTCAGGAAGAAATTAAGGAACCTATCAAACCAAAAACACAGAGACCCAGACAACCAGAACACACGTCTCCAATACAGTGAAACAAAAACACAGTCAGAAAAAAAGGGACCAACATGTTAGAAACCAGCTAAAAGATATAGAGGAATCCATAAAAACAAATAACTTCTGGGAAAACTGGAACAAACTAAACAAAGTACACCACGAGGAGCTACCCATCCAAAATGGAGATGTATGGGTAAACCACTTCTCCAATCTCTTTAGCCCAATACAAAAAAATTAACAGCAAAAACACATACAAGATAAACTACAAAGCCTGGAGTCAACCATAAAAGAACCCGCTAGACTCCCCAATTACACTAAAAGAACTACAGGACAAAATAAAATCACTTAAAACCAAGAAGGCCTGCGGCGCGGATGGTATCCTAAATGAAATGATCATATTCACAGACTCCAAATTCCAATTGGCTATACTAAAACTCCTTAACATAGCTCCGGGATCTTCCCCGATATCTGGAACCAAGGACTCATAACACCGCTCCACAAAAAGGGAGACAAATATGACCCAAACAATTACTGTGGGATCTGTGTTAACAGCAACCTTGGAAAAATCCTCTGTATGATCATTAACCACAGACTCATACATTTCCTCACAAACAACAATACCTTGAGCAAATCACAGATTGGCTTCCTACCAAATCACCGTACAACAGACCACATTCTCACCCTCAGCACCCTAATCGACAACCAAATAAATAAAAATAAAAGCAAAGTATACTCCTGTTTCGTTGACTTCAAAAAAGCATTTGACTCAATTTGGCACGAGGGTCTGCTGTACAAACTGTTAGATAGTGGCATTGGAGGGAAAACCTACGACCTCATAAAGTCAATGTACACCAACAACACATGTGCTGTGAGGATTGAGGGAAAACACACATACTTCTTCCCTCAACACCGCGGGGTTAGACAGGGGTGCAGTTTGAGTCCAACCCTCTTCAACATATACATAAATGAACTGGCAAAAACATTGGAACAAACTGCAGCACCTGGCATCCCCCTAGCAAACACAGAAGTCAAATGCCTACTGTTTGCAGATGACCTGGTGCTGCTGTCCCCAACAAAAGAAGGGCTACAGCAGCACCTTGACCTTCTGCACAAATTCTCCCAGACATGGGCACTGACAGTAAACCTAAACAAAACTAAAATTATGATATTCCAAAAAAGGCCCAGCCTACAACAACAAAAACACAAATTCCTCCTAGACACAATTTCCCTAGAACACACAAAAAACTACACATATCTCGGCCTAAACATCAGTGCTACAGGGAACTTCAATCAAGCTGTGAACGACCTGAGAGACAAAGCAAGAAGGGCTTTTTATGCCATAAAAAGGAACATCAAGTTAGACATTCCAGTCAAAATCTGGCTCAAAATATTAGACTCCGTCATCGAACCGATTTCCCTATATGGTTGTGAAGTCTGGGGCCCACTTGCAAACCAAGACTTCACCAAATGGGACAAACACCCAATTGAGACTCTGCATGCAGAATTTTGCAAATCCATTCTCCGCACCCAACGGAAAACGCCAAATAATGCATGCAGAGCAGAACTAGGAAGATACCCACTAATCATAAAAATTCAAAAAAGAGCATTCAAATTCCACAATCACCTAAAAGAAAGCGACCCAGACACACTCCACAACATAGCCCTCACCCACAGAGAGACCCTCGATAGATGCCCACTCTGCCAGATGGTTCTGGGACTCTGCTCACAAACACAAGCAGAGCCACCAGACAGAAATCACACTGGACTAAATCAAATTATAAGAAAACAAAAAGAAAACTATCTGACACATTGGAAAGAAACAACCCAAAACCACTGGCAAACCACTGGCAAAATTGAAATGCTATTTGGCCCTAAACAGAGAGTACACAGTGGCAGAATACCTGAGCACCGTGACTGACCCAAAACTAAGAAGATCCTTGACTAGGTACAGACTCAGTGAGCACAGCCTAGCCATCGAGAAAGGCCGCCATATGCAGACCTGGCTCCCAAGAGAAGACAGACTGTGCACCCACTGCACACAAGATGAGGTGGAAACCGAGCTCCACTTCTTAACAACCTGCCCCCTATACCAAGACATCAGAGACATATACTTCCCACAAATTGCAAACACCCAAAGAGACTTTGAAAACATGGACAATAACTCAAAACTCCCATACCTACTGGGAGAAATACAAGAATGTGCAAACACAGCAGCAAGATTTGTGAGCTGCTGTGACAAGAAAAGGACATCCAGCGGAATGCAACCACCATAAAGACTGTACAAGAAATTCCGTCTGTAATGTACTGATTGTTTTGTTTTGTTTGGCTTTGGCAATGTAAACGTATGTTTCCCATGTCAATAAAGCCCATTTGAATTGAATTGAATTTAATTGAATTGAATTGAGAGAGAGAGAGAGAAACTGTACATACTGTATGTAGAGAGAGAGAGAGAGAGAGAGAGACAGACGTTACATACTGCCTGTAGAGAGAGAGAGAGAGAGAGAGAGAGAGAGAGACAGACGTTACATACTGTATGTAGAGAGAGAGAGAGAGAGAGAGAGACAGACGTTACATACTGCCTGTAGAGAGAGAGGGAGAGAGAGACAGACGTTACATACTGCCTGTAGAGAGAGAGAGAGAGAGAAAGAGACAGACGTTACATACTGCCTGTAGAGAGAGAGAGAGAGAGAGAGAGAGAGAGAGAGAGAGAGACAGACGTTACATACTGTATGTAGAGAGAGAGAGAGAGAGAGAGAGACAGACGTTACATACTGCCTGTAGAGAGAGAGGGAGAGAGAGACAGACGTTACATACTGCCTGTAGAGAGAGAGAGAGAGAGAAAGAGACAGACGTTACATACTGCCTGTAGAGAGAGAGAGAGAGAGAGAGAGAGAGAGAGAGAGACAGACAGACGTTACATACTGTATGTAGAGAGAGAGAGAGAGAGAGACAGACGTTACATACTGCCTGTAGAGAGAGAGAGAGAGGGAGAGAGACAGACGTTACATACTGTCTGTAGAGAGAGAGAGAGACTGTACTGTATTACATACTACCATAGGACCGTCATAGGCTGCCGAGGACCATGATGGTCCAGTTCTACACCGCCATCATCCAGTCCATCCTCACCCTCTCCATCATCACCTGGTTCCCTGCAGCCACGGTCAGGGACAAGGCCAAGCTGCAGCGGGTGATACGCTCGGCGGAGAGAGGGTGATCGGCTGCCCCCTTCCCTCCCTCGAGTCCCTACACTCCACCAGGGCCTTGAGGAGGGCGAGGGAGATCATGGCTGACCCCGCCCACCCGGGTCACGACCTCTTCAACATGCTCCCCCACGGCAGGCGGCTACGGCTGCCCAGGACACTAAAGTCCCGTCACAGACTGAGTTTCTTCCCCTCAGCAGCTCGCCTGGTAAACAAGTCAGGTGTCCCCCTGCTCCCCCCCCCCCCCCTCTATGGCGAGCTGCTAGGGCTGGACTTCTTCTGGACTTTGTGCTGCACTGTATCCATGTCCCCCACCACTGCACTTTCACAGTCTTATTGTTGTCTCACTGTTCTGTCCTGTCTTGCACTTGACTTATAAATATTAATTTACTGTTGTGTCGTTCTTAATTGTGAAAAAAAATAAAAAGCATGCACTGCAAACGTCAAATCACGTTTCCATTTGTACTGCAATATGGTGAATAAAGTCATCTGAATGTGAATCTTAATGTGAATCTGAATCTGAATCTGAATGTGAATCTGAATGTGAATCTGAATCTGAATGTGAATCTGAATGTGAATCTGAATCTGAATGTGAATCTGAATGTGAATCTTAATGTGAATCTGAATCTGAATGTGAATCTGAATGTGAATCTGAATCAGAATCTGAATCTGAATCTTAATGTGAATCTGAATCTGAATGTGAATCTTAATGTGAATCTTAATGTGAATCTTAATGTGAATCTGAATCTTAATGTGAATCTGAATCTGAATGTGAATCTGAATGTGAATCTTAATGTGAATCTGAATCAGAATCTGAATGTGAATCTGAATGTGAATCTGAATCAGAATCTGAATCTGAATCTGAATCTTAATGTGAATCTGAATCTGAATGTGAATCTTAATGTGAATCTTAATGTGAATCTGAATCTTAATGTGAATCTGAATCTGAATGTGAATCTGAATGTGAATCTTAATGTGAATCTTAATGTGAATCTTAATGTGAATCTGAATCTGAATCAGAATCTGAATCTGAGTCTGAATCTGAGTCTGAGTCTGAATCTCGGTCTAAACAGGGACGTCTCGCACATCGTCTTCTCCATCAGACACACAGGCTCCTACCTTCTTCACGAAGTTCCTGTCCCGCACCATGGGCAGCTCCTCCGGGGCGGGCCGGGCCACGGACACCAGGAACACGTTGATGCCGGACTCCCGGGCCACCAGGGCGGCGTGCTCCAGGTCGTCCGACGGCCACCCGTCGACCAGCACCACCATGACCTTGGGATGACCCCGCCGCACGCCCCTCTCCGGCAGGAAGAACGTCTCCGCCGTGTGCTTGATGGCTTTGCCTGGAGGGACGATACGGAGGGGGGGACAGGGGTGCAGTGGAGGACCATTGATGCACCCTATATGCCATAATGGACCTGTCTCAAACCCTGCCCTCTTTTCTTGATCCTCCAATCACAGCTGTCGCTTACCTCGGACAAACTTGGTTTGTCCGAGGTAAGCGACAGTTGTGATTGGAGGATCAAGAAAAGAGGGCAGGGTTTGAGACAGGTCTATTGCAAGTTACCCATCTCTACAAGTACGGCGCTTTTCTCGATGGCTCTCTCTCTTGTGCACAAAGCTCTGCTTAAGCTGGTTCCCTCGTCGTACCTAAGCGTGCTTCTGTGCACGAAGCAATACAAGTATGCCCTTCGTTCTCACGCTGCTCTAACACTGGCTGTTCCCTATATGAGAACTGAATTGGGAAAAAGGGCTTTTAAATACGCTGCTCCTTCATCCTGGAACAAGACACAGGAGGACCTACAATTACCAGGACTGGTCACCCTCGGAGAATTCAAAGCCAATTGTTTTATCTGTATTTTATTGTGATGTTCTTTTTTTTATGTTGAAACTTTCCGCTGCCTTGCTTGGCCGGATCGCTCTTGAAAAAGAGATTTTAATCTCAATGATGCTTATCTGGTTAAATAAAGGATTTGATTGATTGATTGATTGATAAACCACCTAAACTCAGTTTAATCACCTTTTTATTACCATGCAGGATGTAGTGGAGGATAAACCAGCTGTGTGTGTACAATGTGAGTGTGCATGCATGCGTGTGAGTTACCTGTATTAGTGTCTCCTCCCATGTAAGAAAGCTCCTTGATGGCGAACAGCAGGTCTTTAGGCTGAGTGTAGTTGGTCAGGTAGAAGTCTGTTTTCGGAGAATCACTGTACACACACACACACACACACACACACACACGCACGCACACACACACACACGCACACACAAGCACGCATACACACACACGCAGATCAAATCAACATGCATAGAAATCAAACATTATAGATTCAAACATAAATCACTAAATCACACTGTCTGGCTACCTATTACAGATATAACTAAACCACACTGTCTGGCTACCTATTACAGATAGAACTAAACCACACTGTCTGGCTACCTATTACAGATAGAACTAAACCACACTGTCTGGCTACCTATTACAGCAGAAATATAACTAAATCACACTGTCTGACTACCTATTACAGCAGAGATAGAACTAAACCACACTGTCTGGCTACCTATTACAGATATAACTAAACCACACTGTCTGGCTACCTATTACAGATATAACTAAACCACACTGTCTGGCTACCTATTACAGATATAACTAAACCACACTGTCTGGCTACCTATTACAACAGAGATATAACTAAACCACACTGTCTGGCTACCTGATACAACAGAGATATAACTAAACCACACTGTCTGGCTACCTGTTACAGCAGAGATATAACTAAACCACACTGTCTGGCTACCTGTTACAGCAGAGATATAACTAAACCACACTGTCTGGCTACCTGTTACAGCAGAGATATAACTAAACCACACTGTCTGGCTACCTATTACAGCAGAGATATAACTAAACCACACTGTCTGGCTACCTGTTACAGCAGAGATATAACTAAACCACACTGTCTGGCTACCTGTTACAGCAGAGATATAACTAAACCACACTGTCTGGCTACCTGATACAACAGAGATATAACTAAACCACACTGTCTGGCTACCTGTTACAGCAGAGATATAACTAAACCACACTGTCTGGCTACCTGTTACAGCAGAGATATAACTAAACCACACTGTCTGGCTACCTGTTACAGCAGAGATATAACTAAACCACACTGTCTGGCTACCTATTACAGCAGAGATATAACTAAACCACACTGTCTGGCTACCTGTTACAGCAGAGATATAACTAAACCACACTGTCTGGCTACCTATTACAACAGATATATAACTAAACCACACTGTCTGGCTACCTGTTACAGATATAACTAAACCACACTGTCTGGCTACCTGTTACAACAGAGATAGAACTAAACCACACTGTCCAACATGAGGTCCGCATGTCTCACCTGGTCTGAATAACTCCAACATGAGGTCTGCTAGATTTGTATATTATCCTATATTTTTATTTGGTGTGTTATTAGTCAGGTTGTGGAAGTGCTGTTTCTGTGTGTCTGTGCATCACGCACTTTGATTATTATGCACTTTTACTGTAAATTGTGCCTCTATGCATTATGCACTTTACTATGATATGCACTTTAGGGGATTTTGATATCAACCGTAGCATTTGTCCTTTTATATTTTATACCGTCTGTTTTTTTCTTCTTCTTTTTTTACTGTTTCTACTCTGCTCCTGTATTGGATTAGTTGTAGACACACAGAGGGCGGGATACACAAAGAATGGATTGCACGGTGCTAATTGCACCCTTACTTACAATTCATTATGAATTGAAAATGGGGGACCCTGATGTAAACAAGACGGAAGTCTTTCTCTGGTCTGCATCCCCTTAACAATTGTGTGTATTGAGCCGTACTGTATTGTACCCATTCTGCAATCTGTTAATAAAGTTTTCAATCAATCAATCACCCTTCTTTGTGGATCCCGCCCTGTGTGTTTCCTGTCTGTCTCACCTCGTCTGGATCACTCCAACATGAGGTCTGTCTCTGTCTCACCTGGTCTGGATCACTCCAACATGAGGTCTGTCTCTGTCTCACCTGGTCTGGATCACTCCGACGTGAGGTCTGTCTCTGTCTCACCTCGTCTGAATCACTCCGACGTGAGGTCTGTCTCTGTCTCACCTGGTCTGAATCACTCCGACGTGAGGTCTGTATCTGTCTCACCTGGTCTGAATCACTCCGACGTGAGGTCTGTATCTGTCTCACCTGGTCTGAATCACTCCGACGTGAGGTCCGTCTCTGTCTCACCTGGTCTGAATCACTCCAACGTGAGGTCTGTCTCTGTCTCACCTGGTCTGAATCACTCCAACGTGAGGTCTGTCTCTGTCTCACCTGGTCTGAATCACTCCGACGTGAGGTCTGTATCTGTCTCACCTGGTCTGAATCACTCCAACGTGAGGTCTGTCTCTGTCTCACCTGGTCTGAATCACTCCAACGTGAGGTCTGTCTCTGTCTCACCTGGTCTGAATCACTCCGACGTGAGGTCTGTATCTGTCTCACCTGGTCTGAATCACTCCGACGTGAGGTCTCACCTGGTCTGAATCACTCCAACGTGAGGTCTCACCTGGTCTGAATCACTCCAACGTGAGGTCTCACCTGGTCTGGATCACTCCGACGTGAGGTCTCACCTGGTCTGAATCACTCCGACGTGAGGTCTGTGTGTCTCACCTGGTCTGGATCACTCCGACGTGAGGTCCGTGGGGTCCGACTCGCAGCATGGTGGCCAGTCTGCTGACGAAGGACTTCTGGAGGGTGTATCTCCTCTTGCCGATGTTGTTACTGCTGTCCATCACCACCGCAATCTCCATCTGGCAGTCTGGACACAGTCACGGATAACATTCACCAAGTTGGAATTTTGCCTTTGTATAATTTAGAGATGCAATCTTTAGTCAAATGTCTTCTATATAAATGTACTTTTTTTTTTAATAAAATATCTTCTATATAAATGTAGTCGTTAGTAAAAATATCCTCTATTATATGAATGTAGTCTTTAGTCAAATATCTTCTATATATAAATGTAGTCTTTAGTCAAATATCTTCTATATAAATGTAGTCTTTAGTCAAATATCTTCGATATAAATGTAGTCTTTAGTCAAATATCTTCTATATAAATGTAGTCTTTAGTCAAATATCTTCTATATAAATGTAGTCTTTAGTAAAAATATCCTCTATTATATGAATGTAGTCTTTAGTCAAATATCTTCTATATATAAATGTAGTCTTTAGTCAAATATCTTCTATATAAATGTAGTCTTTAGTCAAATATCTTCTATATAAATGTACTCTTTAGTAAAATATCCTCTATATAAACGTACTCTTTAGTAAAATATCCTCTATATAAACGTGATCTTTAGTAAAATATGCAGAATCATATTTGCTTAATTTTAGTAAAGTCAGTTGTTGAGATAGAAAGAGAGAGAAAGAGAGAGAGAGAGAGATAGGAGAGAGAGAGAGGAGAGAGAGAAAGAGAGAGAGGAGAGAAAGAGAGATATGGAGAGAGAGGAAGAGAGCGATAGAGAGAAAGAGAGAGATGGAGAGAGAGATGAAGAGAGAAAGAGAGAAATAACAAGAAAGAAAGAAAGAAAGAAAGAAAGAAAGAAAGAAAGAAAGAAAGAAAGAAAGAAAGAAAGAAAGAAAGAAAGAAAGAGAGAAAGAAAGAAAGAAAGAAAGAAAGAAAGAAAGAAAGAAAGAAAGAAAGAAAGAAAGAAAGAAAGAAAGAAAGAAAGAAAGAAAGAAAGAGAGGGATGATATTGTTCCGGTCTGTGATATCCAGTGATCGGCTGGTATTCAACGTATCCTCTACACATCTGGTGGCTTCTCACAATGAACCATGTTATTATAATGCAGTATTCATGAACTGTGGTCTGTGGGGGTGAATAGGCCTATTGAGCAGATGTACTGTATATACAGTAAGCAGATAGCCTATAGTCTGTCTAGTGAATATGTTCTATAGATCTACTATCACTGGTATGAATGATACCGCAGTGGTTTCTACTGTGTGAAACGGGATGAGAATGGTTTAACAGCTTGACACACACGCGTGCACGCACGCACACGCACACGCACACGCTCTTGGCTCTGAAGATGCTTTTGGTTTTCCCCGGAGACATGCAAGAGGATTTTCAGAACTCCTCTAAATGCAAGATTTCCACACCTCGCTACCATGAGAACAGGTTCCATGACTACATTTGAACATCACAAAATGTCACTTTAAAGGAATGAGGTATTGTATAGTATAGTTTAGATACATTAAGTATAATAGTGAGAGAGTTAACATTTTATATCGTATAGTAGTGTACATAGGAACCAGTTTCTCAGGAACTTAGCATGTCTATTTTTAACAAAGCACACCTTGTGTCTTACCTGTTTATTTCTTTTTTCTATGTCTATTTTATTATTGTATTATTGCACAATCGATGCGGGCATGACCACCCGCATTTCACTGTATGCCCTGGTATGTATGTGACAAATAAACCTCTTGATTCTTGATTTTTTTTTTTTTATCCACTTTTTCTCCTTATTTTTCTCCCATCCCAATTTCGCTGTTTCCAATTCTCCCCTCCCCTGTCTTGAACGTTGCTTGCATATGCCCCCCACAGGCCAGCAGGGGTGTAAAGTACTTGAGTAATTGTACTTCGTTACAATACTTAAGTACTGTTTTGGGGGATTTGTACTTTACTCGAGTATTATTAGGTTTGTATACTTTGTACTTTTACTCCATTACATTTCAGAGAAAAAAAACATACTTTTTACTCCTTACATTTAAAATGCAGACCTACAAAGTACAAATCTCACAGGTCCAACCATTTTAATTAGTATATTTTAATTGTTTATCTGGCCGAACTAACATTAACGTTATTAATCCTGCGACCGCAGGTAAACAGCCAATCAAATCCCCATCAATGGAAAATAAACCCGCCCATACCCATGCTGATTGGTCCTTGTGCAACACTAGAAAGTGGGGATCTTTGATTAAACACCTGCTATCAGAAGAATAGACCGCATTATGCTGTGGTTAATATTGTGATATTATTCAGGGTACTCCAGTATTCTGTCTTTAATATTGTGATATTATTCAGGGTACTCCAGTATTCTGTCTTTAATATTGTGATATTATTCAGGGTACTCCAGTATTCTGTCTTTAATATTGTGATATTATTCAGGGTACTCCAGTATTCTGTCTTTAATATTGTGATATTATTCAGGGTACTCCAGTATTCTGTCTTTAATATTGTGATATTATTCAGGGTACTCCAGTATTCTGCCTTTAATATTGTGATATTATTCAGGATAATCCAGTATGCTGTGGTTAATATTGTGATATTATTCAGGATACACCATTCTGTTTTTAATATTGTGATATTCTGCATGCTGTGATGTGAATGCCGTCCATGTTAGTTTACCTTCAATGGAGAAGTGCATTAAATAATTTTAATGCAAAAAAAGTGTCCTCTGTTCTTTCATTTCAGCATTGTCAGAACACATTCCATTGTGGGCAGAGTGTATGCTTGGTTTCATTCCAGCCTTGCCTAAACGCCAGCTGATGATTTCACAAATTGGCTCACCTCTTCAACTAACTCACCTGGTGCAATGTATAGTTAAAATGAAAACTTGGCCCACGATGGAATGAGTTTGAGATCCCTGGTCTATCCCTTTCCAAAAGAAATTTACTTTTACTTTTTAGTACATTTAAAAGTAGGACCTTTTGACTTTTACTCAAGTGTGTTTTTAGCCAGATACTTTGACTTTTACTTGAGTCCGATTTTGAGACGGTACCCATACTTTCACTTAAGTATAATTTCTGGGTACTTTTTACACCCCTGCAGGTCGGTTGTAGGGAGGATAGAAGCCTTGCATCGTGTGTCCCCTCCGGTACACGAGGAGGCAGCCTGTCACATCTTTTCACCTGCCAGCGTGGACTCTCATTGGCGAGGAGTAATGTGTGGGAGGCTCACACTACCCCCGCTATTTCCTGTCTCTGCTGTGCAGGCATTCCCCCAACCGACCTGTAGGAGTCGCTGTCCACAACGTCCAGATTACCACCCATCGACTTCCACCCGCTAACTCTGCCAATTGAGTTAGTATGACGGCCGGCCCAAGCCGGAGGCAACGCAGACAGCCGGATTTGAACCCGGTGTCTCTTGCGTTGGTGACGAGCGCAATGTCCGCTGCGCCACCCAGCCGCCCTTGAATCTTGATTCTTGATTCTTCATTGCATAGTATGCCCTGCATGAGTTATCTTTCAGTTTCACTGCTGGGTTCAAATGTATTTTTTATAAATTCTAAATAATCTGTACAGTAATCTGATTTGTGTGTTCCAAGTGTGAAGCTATTATGTGTTTACCAGATCTGGATTGTTTCAAAGGAACACGCCAAACATTTTGGGAAATTAGAAAAAACCGAACCGTTTCTGTACGGGACCTTTGGTTCCGTAGGCGCCGTGTATAGAACGAATACACGAATATTTTAATCGCTAATGGGACGCACGTGCGGAACCTTTTTCTTGCGTGCGGAACTAAATTCAAAACTCCAAGTTCACCTCCTTCCCAAAATATAACTTACAAAGGGCCTGATGTTGTTCGTTCAGCCCACGCTGCGCCACTGAGAGCCTCATAGTGCGAACGCAAACGACAAGCCAGAGCTAGAAGAACCATATTCGTTGACAGCCCTACTTAACAGTTACTGCACACTACATCACCCCTGAGCGGAACATGGGAAGCCAAACTTTCCCCCACTGTACCGAAAACCCGTACTGAACTGACTTCAAAACCGAGGTACGTACCGAACCGTGGTTTTTGTGTACTGTTACACCCCTAGTCTCACTCCATACTTATATATATATTTTTTTTTGGATCAAACGTTTTTCTTTTATATATATATTTTCCACAAAAAAAAAGACAAAACATACAATAACAAATAACGTAAGAATATATAGTGATAAACAGACAATAAACAATAACAATTAAGACTGTTTCACTCCACACTTTTAAGAAAATAATTGTGTCCCTATGTTAATTCCAGATGCAAGGGAAGTAATACTAATAATAAATAATAATAATCTAAATAATCTTGACTATTGCTCTGCGATGTGGTCATCTGCTGCCAGTGGTGACCTCAGGAAGCTCCAGGTGGTCCAGAACAGGGCAGCACGGTTGGTACTGGGCTGCTCACTAAGGTCTAATGTGAGCCGTATGCATGCCCGCCTCTCTTGGCTTAACGTTGAAAATAGATTGTCTTTTAATATACTTGTGCTGTTCAAGTTGGTCATGAGCAGTAAGACTCCTGTTTTTATACATAATCAGATTGTTTTTAGTAATACTGTGCACGAGCATTACACTAGAGGTTCCAGTAGTGGGCAGCTTGAATTGCCAGGTCCTAGAACCAGCGCTCTGGGGAGATCTTTTATTTTTAGAGCATTAACTCTGTGGAATGGCCTGCCTCGGAACCTCTGCTGCATTTACAGTAGATTCACTTTTAAAAAGAATCTTAAATTGTTTTTAAATTGTTTTTAACACTGTTAAGTAATTTTTTGTTTTTGTTTTACACTAATGTAATTTTAGCTATATTAATTGTTACAGTAGGTTCATTATGCATTGTGTGTACTGACTTTTAATAATTTTGTTTTTTGCAATAGTGATTGTTTTTGTGTGTTTTTTTGTGTGTGGACCCCAGGAAGACTAGCTGGTTGCTATCGCACCAGCTAATGGGGATCCCTAATAAAATCAAATCAAATCAAATCAAATACAGAATCGAATTGATTGATTAATTGATTGATTATTGATTGACATACCTTTATTTCCTCCAGTCAGTACTTTCTTTACTGTCAGCTTCTTCTTTGCTGCAAGACAAACACACACACACACACACACAGAGATGCACACACACAGACACACACACACACACACACACACACACACACACACACACACACAAAGGCTCAGATCAGGTTGCGTTGGTCTGTGTTTGTCGTTGCTGTGGGAGGGAGAGAAGCATGTCTGCTCATTACTCACTGAGTTCTGGATGAAGACAGACGGGTTCTGCTGAAGCCATCAGAGAGGCTGTTGTATTTAGTATTTAACAGACCGTTTAATCTGGACCAGGCAATAAAGGACTGTATCATGTGGACCAGGCAATAAAAGACTGTATCAGGTCCAGGCAATAAAAGACAGTTTAATTTGGACCAGTCAATAAAAGACAGTTTAATTTGGACCAGTCAATAACAGGCCATTTAATCTGGACCAGGCAATAAAAGACTGTATCATGTGGACCAGTCAATAAAAGACAGTTTAATTTGGACCAGTCAATAATAGGCCATTTAATCTGGACCAGGCAATCTGGTGCTCTCTGTGTAAAGATGGTTTTAGTCTCTCTGTGTAAAGATGGTTTTAGTCTCTGGTGCGCTCTGTGTAAAGATGGTTTTAGTCTCTCTGTGTAAAGATGGTTTTAGTCTCTGGTCTCTCTGTGTAAAGATGGTTTTAGTCTCTCTGTGTAAAGATGGTTTTAGTCTCTGGTCTCTCTGTGTAAAGATGGTTTTAGTCTCTGGTCTCTCTGTGTAAAGATGGTTTTAGTCTCTCTGTGTAAAGATGGTTTTAGTCTCTGGTCTCTCTGTGTAAAGATGGTTTTAGTCTCTGGTGCGCTCTGTGTAAAGATGGTTTTAGTCTCTGGTCTCTCTGTGTAAAGATGGTTTTAGTCTCTCTGTGTAAAGATGGTTTTAGTCTCTGGTCTCTCTGTGTAAAGATGGTTTTAGTCTCTGGTCTCTCTGTGTAAAGATGGTTTTAGTCTCTCTGTGTAAAGATGGTTTTAGTCTCTGGTCTCTCTGTGTAAAGATGGTTTTAGTCTCTGGTCTCTCTGTGTAAAGATGGTTTTAGTCTCTGGTGCTCTCTGTGTGAAGACGGTTTTAGTCTCTCTGTGTAAAGATGGTTTTAGTCTCTCTGTGTAAAGATGGTTTTAGTCTCTGGTCTCTCTGTGTAAAGATGGTTTTAGTCTCTCTGTGTAAAGATGGTTTTAGTCTCTCTGTGTAAAGATGGTTTTAGTCTCTGGTCTCTCTGTGTAAAGATGGTTTTAGTCTCTGGTGCTCTCTGTGTGAAGACGGTTTTAGTCTCTCTGTGTAAAGATGGTTTTAGTCTCTCTGTGTAAAGATGGTTTTAGTCTCTCTGTGTAAAGATGGTTTTAGTCTCTGGTCTCTCTGTGTAAAGATGGTTTTAGTCTCTCTGTGTAAAGACGGTTTTAGTCTCTCTGTGTAAAGACAGCGTTAGTCTCTGCTGCTCTCTGTGTAAAGATGGTTTTAGTCTCTGGTCTCTCTGTGTAAAGATGGTTTTAGTCTCTCTGTGTAAAGACGGTTTTAGTCTCTCTGTGTAAAGATGGTTTTAGTCTCTCTGTGTAAAGATGGTTTTAGTCTCTCTGTGTAAAGATGGTTTTAGTCTCTCTGTGTAAAGACGGTTTTAGTCTCTCTGTGTAAAGACAGCGTTAGTCTCTAGGGCTCTCTGTGTAAAGATGGTTTTAGTCTCTAGGGCTCTCTGTGTAAAGATGGTTTTAGTCTCTAGGGCTCTCTGTGTAAAGATGGTTTTAGTCTCTGGTCTCTCTGTGTAAAGATGGTTTTAGTCTCTGGTCTCTCTGTGTAAAGATGGTTTTAGTCTCTGGTCTCTCTGTGTAAAGATGGTTTTAGTCTCCGGCAGCCAGAGAGGGATATTTCAGCAGCGATCCATCAGCTCAGCAGGGGTCCACTCTCTCTCTGAGCCAAATACATTCGGTTTATAAAACATTCTCAAGGAGCACCTGTTCTTTCCATGAACGCCTCTACTTCCATATTGAATTCACCTCTTAAATCCTTAAAGGTTTGCCAAGTTAATCGAGGTCTGCAGAGGAGAATAATGCCAACGTTAACCCCTTCACTGCCACACTACAGAAGGTTAACCCTTTACTACCACACGGTTACCGTCGGTAGTGTGATAGTAAAGGGTTAACCTTCTGTAGCGTGGCAGTGAAAGGGTTAACCTGCTGTCGTGTGGCAGTGAAAGGGTTTTAAGGTCATGGTGATCAACAAGGCAGAGTCTAATTAAAAATATAACTTATTTCTCACTTTAGATGGTAAAACTATGTTAGAAATAGGCCCAGTGTAACGGAGGTACCGTGTGTCTATCCTACAGTCACGATGGACTGTGTATAGTGAAGTGACTGTGGACGTTAAGCGGTACTGCAAGTAAACTCACTCCCCAGAGGCATCCAGACCCATTACTAAAAAGTGAATTCACCTCTTGGTATAGTGCAGTGGTTCCCAAAGTCGGGGTCGCGACCCAAAGGTGGGCCGCGAGCAGCCACGGGAGGGCCGCGAGATGATTTCCAAAAAAAGGCCACTGAACAGGACAGGCCAGGACAGTGTTTCTAGTTGTATTCTAAAATTCTATTCTATTGTATTCTAAAATGTGACTATATGGTTTTATATTAACTTAATAAATAAACAAAAACGAAAAATCTACTTATTTCAACGAACATTTCAAACTAAATAACAGATTATGCACATAAAACGCTGAAAACAACCGAAGCAACAATAGTATTTTAATGAGGCTATTATTATTATCATTATTATTTTGCAACAAGTTAGCCCTCTCATAAATAGCACATATAAATGAATAACTAACTTGAACTAACTTAATAGGATTGAAGTGATATTTGGCTTAAAAAATCGGTCGCCTGGCAAAAAAAAAGAAGAAAAAAAAAGCCTGACGATGTGCATTGGGCCGCGGCTCTCTGACGCCTTATTTTCTGGGTCCCGGCCTGAAAAGTTTGTGAACCCCTGGTATAGTGGTCTGTGATGCCGCCCGCGGTGCGGGAGACCGGGGGTTCAACTCCCACTCAGGGCATGTCAAATAAGACCGGTTATACTAGCAGTAGGCTACAGTTTAATATGTGGCCGATCCAAACAAGAGATGTCTCATTTAAAACATAAATATGAGCTTACCTTGTTTTAGTTTTTCTTCTCAATGTGTTACTATTACTACTGGTGCATTCTGGTCAGATTTAGTTTAATTTTCTTTATAAAAACAAGATTTTATCTTACAAAAAATATTTTTCAAGTCTTATCAAAGAGGTGGGGAGGGGTCTTACAATCAAAGTCAATATGGTATATTATAATCATTATTATAATAGGTTGTCGATCCTGTATAAAAACTTAAATAAACAAGAAAATAATGTCCTCTTAAGCTTGATACTCAAATCAAGCCTCGTTTAACCGTAGTAAAAGCATCACACAGTAATTGTAGGATACCGTACCGTACCGTGTTTTAACCGTCTGTAGTGTGGTAGTGAAAGGTTGTAGTGTGGTAGTGAAAGGTTAACCTTCTGTAGTGTGGTAGTGAAAGGGTTAAATGTGGTATAAACGGTAGATTTTTGTGATTGTTATTAACTGATTTCTCTTTGCCCTCCTTAACCCTTCTCAATCATATTTGATTGGTCATTCACATTAGTTAGTTGGTTTAGTTCAGTGGTTCCCTCATATAGTTCTATGGTTGTTCCTACTATATATATTATGAATACATTTATATTTACCATATATATATATTTATCCATATCGGTCTGTATATACCTGCATATAATATTTTTTACATGCATGTAGATATTATATCTATATCTGTATATATCCCTTATCTACTTTGACTAGTTATGCTGCTGGCCAGTATGACTTACTATTGTAAACTACTAACGAGTCGGTCGCAGTCAACCAGCACCTGCTAACGGCTCAGACCCTCTAGCTCAGCTGGTTAGTGCGGCCGCCTGTGGATCCTATGGTCCCAGGTTCAAATCCACTTTGTTACAATGGTGGCAGTGGTGGGATCTCACTGCCCTGTGAATCTGTATCCAGGTTCACGTAGTAATTGGGACCATAGGAAAGTTTGCGTGTGGACGGAAGGACGTGCAAGGACACGCTTCTCGGGGGGGGACGGGGGGGACGGGGGACTGTAGACTACTGACGAGTCGCCGGTCACAGTCAACCAGCACCTGCTAACGGATCGGACCCTTTAGCTCAGCTGGTTAGTGATCCACTCGGATACACTACCCTAGTGTATTTATACCTGTATCACTGTACATAATATGATACTATAACACTGTACATACATCTGATTAGCACTATTACCCAGTAGTACAAATTTTTTTATCCACTTTTTCTCCCATCCCAATTTAGTCATGCCAATTCCCCCCCTCCCCTTCCTGGTCGTTGCTCGCATGTGCCCCCCACTGGTCGGTCTAGGGAGGGTTGATAGATACTATCACATGTCCCCTCCGATACATGCGGAGTCAGCCAGCCACTTCTTTTCACCTGCCAGCGCGGACTCTCATTGGGTGAGTGTAACAAGTGGGAGGTCACACTACCTCCCCCAGATCCCTTCCTCGCTGTGCAGGCGCCCTGACCGACCTGTAGGAGTCGCTGTTTACAACGACCAGATTACCACCCACCGGCTTCCCTCCCGCTGACTCTGCCAATTGCGTCAGTATGACGGCCGGCCAAGCCGGAGGCAACGCTGACAGCCGGATTCGATACCAGTGTCTCTGCGGTGGTAGACAGACGCTTAGTCCGCTGCGCCACCCAGCCGCCTCCAGTAGTACTAATTTATATATTTTATATCAAGTTTAATCACCTGTACATTGTATATTACTATTGCACTTTACTGTTACATTTGAACTCTGGTTGGATGCCAAACTTCTGAATAATGACAATACATTTTAATCTAATCTAAACTACTACTCTAGTAGACAGCTGTCGCAGCGCTAACACAGTGTGGAGAGAGGTCCTGCTATGAGAGACCAGTGGCACAAAGAATCTAAGCGTAACGAAATGTATTCGGATTTGCACACGAGAACTATAAACAAAGGGCTGTCCCCGACTAAGGATTTGGATGGTCGGCTATGATTGGCCAAAATTTGCCGTTAGTCGACTATTGGTCGACAAAAAAATAAATATATATATATAATATATATATATATATTTTTTATTTATAATTTTTTTTAAATTTTGTATCATTCCATTTGGGCTGTGGGGGTGCTTAATGTCTGAAGGAGTCGACTGAAGGCTTCTTGTCCTCTGCAAAAGCATGCAATTGGTCCACTGATGGATACATCTTGATATTTGTCTAGTCTAGTCTGTTCATTAGATGGGTGAAATCCTCTTTCAGTGCCTCTGTGCCTGTTTTCGTAGGCAGTTAGCCTCTGGTATGCGTGCCATTAGCGTTAGCCACGCTTCTAGGCCTCTTTTCTTTTGGAAAGAATGATATAAATTTTTTTAAAATATTATAAATATTTAATTTTTTATTTTATATATTCGACTAAGAGGTTGGCCAGTCGACTACGGCTCCTTTCGACCGATTAGTCGACTAATCGACTAATAGGGGTCAGCCCTTATTATCAAACACTGTTGCTTGGTTGCCTTCACACAAAATCACCTGTGGTAGTGAGTTAGCTAGCTGATGCTACGTTAGTTATCCAACCAGGGAGAGAAAAGCAATCAGAAAACTAAAATGTAAAGGTTTTTGACACCGACAGGTGCCAGGTGTTCCAGGTAATGTTAACATCACTTGCATTACAAACACAAAAGCAAGACGGTATGATGACGCCAACCTCTCTCTTGGCTTCACGTCTATGGAGGTCTGTGCGGTTTTGCCTTCAAAATAAAAGCGCGAGAGCGCTTTTATTTTATTTTATTTTATTTAATACAATTTACTACGAGACCCAATAACTGCACATCAGAACATTATGGAACCTCAAGTTCAATGTTCGAAAAAAAAAAAAAAAAACTAGAAGAAAATACAAGATAGATGGTATGGCCATTTTCAACGTTCTGTATGAAATCCAAGTGCGTGTTTTTCCAATTACCCAAGGGGGGGGGGGGGGGTGGCTGACTAATGTTTGCTTCAGTTCATTCAACAAGCTTCTTGAAGGCTTGGTGAATAGTAGTGTTCCCTCACACGTCCTCTCCTGGGAGACTGTATGGGGAATAATCTCCGGTCAGATTGATGTTGTGTTGAAGGAGTGTTCCGGGTTGCTATGTCAGCTATTCGGTGAGCTCCTGGCTGATCCAACGGCGCTCCCCGCTCTGAGCCCAGTGCCAGCGGCTGCAGCCTCGGCGGTGCCAGCATCACGGTGCCAGCATCACGGTGCGGCACGACCCTTGGTGTTTTATTTCTATTAGACAACCGTCTTCCAACAAGTTTAACTTAACCCTCCAGTCGGCCATGTCGCAATTCTGGTCAAATAGCCTTTTTTTTTGTGTTACCTGGGAAGGGCCGCTGGGAGGGGGTTGGGTGGGGGGGGGGGGAGTTTGGATGTTTACATGGGCCAGTTTCGAATTGCAGCCTCCCGTAGGTGCTCTTTGAGAGCGGTTTTGAAGGTGGGTAGGGATTCACATTACTTTACAGCTTTGGGTAGGGCGTTCCACATTGATGTGGCATAATTGCGAAACGTGTTTAGTCCCTTGTTTGAGCCGAATCTGGGTTTAACATGATTTGTGGAGCTCCCTCTGGTGTTGTGGTCGTGGTATTCACTGACCTTTGGGAAGTATTCCGACATGTACATGGGTACCTTGGTGGTGTAGTGTATCTTGTAGACCAGGCCCATTGCAAGTTGCTGTACTCTGTCAGTGGGCAGGGATGAGGTGGGTTTTAGGAGTAAGGTCAAGCAGTAGTCTGACCAGCCTTTGAGGTGCTTTGGTACCATGAGGTGCACGCATAGTCGTAGTACCCTTGAATGAGTGCTCCTGTTAGAGTCTTCAAGGTATTCTTGTTTACCAGAGAGGAGATCCGGTACAGGAATCTAGGTCGTTGGTTGACTTTTTTTTTTATAACATTGGTTGCCATTTTGTCACAGGAAAGATTTGCCTCTAGGATGGAACCCAGGTATGTCAGAATGGACTCTGTTTTACCCAGGTGTAGTGATGGTCTGTTATCAGCGAGCCAGGTGCAGACTCTGTTTTACCCAGGTGTAGTGATGGTTTGTTATCAGCGAGCCAGGTGCAGACTCTGTTTTACCCAGGTGTAGTGATGGTCTGTTATCAGTGAGCCAGGTGCAGACTCTGTTTTAACCAGGTGTAGTGATGGTTTGTTATCAGCGAGCCAGGTGCAGACTCTGTTTTACCCAGGTGTAGTGATGGTCTGTTATCAGCGAGCCAGGTGCAGACTCTGTTTTACCCAGGTGTAGTGATGGTCTGTTATCAGCGAGCCAGGTGCAGACTCTGTTTTACCCAGGTGTAGTGATGGTTTGTTATCAGCGAGCCAGGTGCAGACTCTGTTTTACCCAGGTGTAGTGATGGTTTGTTATCAGCGAGCCAGGTGCAGACTCTGTTTTACCCAGGTGTAGTGATGGTCTGTTATCAGCGAGCCAGGTGCAGACTCTGTTTTACCCAGGTGTAGTGATGGTTTGTTATCAGCGAGCCAGGTGCAGACTCTGTTTTACCCAGGTGTAGTGATGGTTTGTTATCAGCGAGCCAGGTGCAGACTCTGTTTTACCCAGGTGTAGTGATGGTTTGTTATCAGCGAGCCAGGTGCGGACTCTGTTTTACCCAGGTGTAGTGATGGTCTGTTATCAGCGAGCCAGGTGCAGACTCTGTTTTACCCAGGTGTAGTGATGGTTTGTTATCAGCGAGCCAGGTGCAGACTCTGTTTTACCCAGGTGTAGTGATGGTTTGTTATCAGCGAGCCAGGTGCAGACTCTGTTTTACCCAGGTGTAGTGATGGTTTGTTATCAGTGAGCCAGGTGCAGACTCTGTTTTACCCAGGTGTAGTGATGGTTTGTTATCAGCGAGCCAGGTGCGGACTCTGTTTTACCCAGGTGTAGTGATGGTCTGTTATCAGCGAGCCAGGTGCAGACTCTGTTTTACCCAGGTGTAGTGATGGTTTGTTATCAGCGAGCCAGGTGCAGACTCTGTTTTACCCAGGTGTAGTGATGGTCTGTTATCAGCGAGCCAGGTGCAGACTCTGTTTTACCCAGGTGTAGTGATGGTCTGTTATCAGCGAGCCAGGTGCAGACTCTGTTTTACCCAGGTGTAGTGATGGTTTGTTATCAGCGAGCCAGGTGCAGACTCTGTTTTACCCACGTGTAGTGATGGTTTGTTATCAGCGAGCCAGGTGCAGCAGCAGGATATCAGTTTACCTGGCTTGACAACAGCAGCGGCAGCAGCAGCAGGCAGGGCTGTGGTGCTGGTTTGACTGACTAACTCCTGAGGGAGGTTCACAGCTCCTAGTAACAGAGAGAGAGAGAGAGAGAGAGAGAGAGAGAGAGAGAGAGAGAGAGAGAGAGAGAGAGAGAGAGAGAGAGAGAGAGAGAGAGAGAGAGAGAGAGAGAGAGAGAGAGAGAGAGAGAGAGAGAGAGAGGTGTGGAAACTGTGTAGACCATTTCTTTATTGAACATGTTCACATTGTAACAGTGTTGTAAATGGAGTCTGACCATTCAGTCATTATCCAGAGAGTTTGACAGTTTGATTGCGAAGAGCAGCTGAATAGCCCATGGGAAGATCTTCATCCCTGCATCCATCCATAACTAACCAACCAACCAACCAACCACCCAATCAATCAATTAATCAATCAATCAACCAATAAATCAACAAACCAATCAACCAACCAATCAACCAACCAATAAATCAATCAACCAATCAACCAACCAATCAACCAATCAATCAATCAATACATGAATCAATCATCCAACCAGCCAATCAATCCATCAATCAATCAATCCATCCATCCAGTATTCCACCACCCCCACCCACCAGTCAGTCAATCAGTCAGTCAGGCATGAGAGACTCATGAAAGACAATCAATCAATTCATCCATGCATCCATTCATAACCCATTCAACCAACCAATCAATCAACCAATCAATCAATCAATCAATCAATCAACCAACCAATCAATCAATCAATCAATCAATCAATCAATCAATCAATCCAGTATTCCACCACCCCACCCACCAGTCAGTCAGTCAGGCATGAGAGACTCGTGAAAGACAATCAATCAATTCATCCATGCATCCATTCATAACCCATTCAATCAATCAATCAATCACTCAATCAATCAATCAATCAATCAAAAAAAATCAATCAATCAATCAATCAATGTGGTGTTCTTACTAGTGAGACTGAAGGAGGACGTCCATCTAGAGAGGGCCTGGGACTGGACCCCATGACTGTAGGAACCCACGTAGTTGTGACGTCCTTGTTGCCTGTGGACCTTCACTGGGCCCCCGGAGGCCCCCACCACCCCCCTGGAGAACAGAACAGACAAGCAACGACATGAACCAGCGCCCTGGAGAACAGAACAGACAAGCAAGGACATGAACCACCCCCCTGGAGAACAGAACAGACAAGCAACGACATGAACCACCCCCCTGGAGAACAGAACAGACAAGCAACGACATGAACCACCCCTCTGGAGAACAGAACAGACAAGCAAGGACATGAACCACCCCCCTGGAGAACAGAACAGACAAGCAAGGACATGAACCACCTCTCTGGAGAACAGAACAGACAAGCAACGACATGAACCAGCCCTCTGGAGAACAGAACAGACAAGCAACGACATGAAACATCCCCCTGGAGAACAGAACAGACAAGCAACGACATGAACCACCCCCCTGGAGAACAGAACAGACAAGCAACGACATGAACCACCCCCCTGGAGAACAGAACAGACAAGCAAGGACATGAACCAGCCCTCTGGAGAACAGAACAGACAAGCAAGGACATGAACCATCCCCCTGGAGAACAGAACAGACAAGCAAGGACATGAACCAGCCCTCTGGAGAAGAGAACAGACAAGCAACGACATGAACCACCCCTCTGGAGAACAGAACAGACAAGCAACGACATGAACCACCCCCTGGAGAACAGAACAGACAAGCAACGACATGAACCACCCCCCTGGAGAACAGAACAGACAAGCAAGGACATGAACCAGCCCCCTGGAGAACAGAACAGACAAGCAAGGACATGAACCACCCCCCTGGAGAACAGAACAGACAAGCAACGACATGAACCACCCCTCTGGAGAACAGAACAGACAAGCAACGACATGAACCACCCCTCTGGAGAACAGAACAAACAAGCAACGACATGAACCAGCGCTCTGGAGAACAGAACAGACAAGCAACGACATGAACCACCCCTCTGGAGAACAGAACAGACAAGCAAGGACATGAACCACCTCTCTGGAGAAGAGAACAGACAAGCAACGAAATGAACCAGCCCTCTGGAGAACAGAACAGACAAGCAACGACATGAACCACCTCCTGGAGAACAGCAGAACAGACAAGCAACGACATGAACCACCCCCCTGGAGAAGAGAACAGACATGCAACGACATGAACCACCCCTCTGGAGAACAGAACAAACAAGCAACGACATGAACCACCCCTCTGGAGAACAGAACAAACAAGCAACGACATGAACCAGCGCTCTGGAGAACAGAACAGACAAGCAACGACATGAACCACCCCTCTGGAGAACAGAACAGACAAGCAAGGACATGAACCACCTCTCTGGAGAAGAGAACAGACAAGCAACGAAATGAACCAGCCCTCTGGAGAACAGAACAGACAAGCAACGACATGAACCACCTCCTGGAGAACAGCAGAACAGACAAGCAACGACATGAACCACCCCCCTGGAGAAGAGAACAGACATGCAACGACATGAACCACCTCCTGGAGAACAGAACAGACAAGCAACGACATGAACCCCCCCTCTGGAGAACAGAACAGACAAGCAACGACATGAACCACCCCTCTGGAGAACAGAACAGACAAGCAACGACATGAACCACCCCCCTGGAGAACAGAACAGACAAGCAAGGACATGAACCACCTCTCTGGAGAAGAGAACAGACAAGCAACGAAATGAACCAGCCCTCTGGAGAACAGAACAGACAAGCAACGACATGAACCACCTCCTGGAGAACAGCAGAACAGACAAGCAACGACATGAACCACCCCCCTGGAGAAGAGAACAGACATGCAACGACATGAACCACCCCTCTGGAGAACAGAACAAACAAGCAACGACATGAACCACCCCTCTGGAGAACAGAACAAACAAGCAACGACATGAACCAGCGCTCTGGAGAACAGAACAGACAAGCAACGACATGAACCACCCCTCTGGAGAACAGAACAGACAAGCAAGGACATGAACCACCTCTCTGGAGAAGAGAACAGACAAGCAACGAAATGAACCAGCCCTCTGGAGAACAGAACAGACAAGCAACGACATGAACCACCTCCTGGAGAACAGCAGAACAGACAAGCAACGACATGAACCACCCCCCTGGAGAAGAGAACAGACATGCAACGACATGAACCACCTCCTGGAGAACAGAACAGACAAGCAACGACATGAACCCCCCCTCTGGAGAACAGAACAGACAAGCAACGACATGAACCACCCCTCTGGAGAACAGAACAGACAAGCAACGACATGAACCACCCCCCTGGAGAACAGAACAGACAAGCAACGACATGGTTCATTCAACATCTTCTCTGGTCTTGTCATCGTCCCCCAGGAGAAACCACAGTGTATTGAGTATCGAGCGGTCTGTTGAAACTGAATAATGGGGATTGAAAGCAGGAACCTATGGATTGGAACCCGTTGGAAACATTGTTACATTGTTGGAAAGTTGAATTTGCCGCCTTTCGATCGTCACCACACTCGGCGAGTCGGCGAGCGTCATTTGACGAGCCGAGTGACCACGTCCTGTTGTGAGCGGTCCTGAACTGACCCGTCACCGAAATTATTGACCACCGTCGTAGCCAAGGAGCGTCTGCTCCGAAAGCGATCTCAGACGGGCGTTGCCGGTGGGGGGAAGGTGGCACAAGAAGACGAAGAAGTCCATTGTTTTGACTAGAGTATCGAAATTAATGGCAGCGGACAACCATTTTGGATAATCATGCCGCATTTTTACTGGTACACACATTACAAAAACCTTTGTAAAACATTCATTTTCGGTGGGATTTTTATAAACTTTGGACCTGTACTACATAAGACTTCAGGCTACGGAACCGTTATGTTTTCCAGCTCCTACCTCTCAGCTGGAACTTAAAAAACAGGCATCTGGCAACCAGTAAAAAGAAATACACAACACTTTTACTTCAGTGTGTTAAAACCTCTGTTACTCTATTTCATTAGCACTTAAAGTGATTTCTCTTTATTGTGTAAGAAACTTCAGAATGTTACCTTTCAAAAGAGACCAGACTCAATCATGTGCTATAAGTATAAAGTGTAATGAATCACAAATTACTTTGGGTATGCAATCGTCAAAAAAAAGAAGAAACTAGCCCCGTTTTTGCCCGATCCTTAAGAGGTTAACATAATTTCATCCCTTTTCTGGCCCACTGTGTCATTAAGGGCAGTGGGGAGGGCCTGTCTGCTGTCGAAGTGTGTTCTCAACTGAATCCAGAAGTGTACCACCTATGACTGCGGAATGATCTAGTTCCAAATAAAGGTGGATGTATGTTTGTTCAATTTCTTGAAGAATGATTTGGGAATAAAGACTGGGACCGTCTGGAATAGACATCTCGGCATGATTTTGACAGAATTGAACGCTGCCTGCCAACGCTGACCATCGCTCCATGTCTTGGCTTTTTCGAGAACCAATTTGAAATTGCTATTAACCCTTTCACTACCACAAACCCCACCAGAGACCCACCAGAGAGAGACCCCACCAAAGACCCACCAGAGAGATACCCCACCAGAGAGAGACCCCACCAGAGACCCACCAGAGACCCACCAGAGAGAGACCCCACCAGAGACCCACCAGAGAGAGACCCACCAGAGACCCACCAGAGAGAGACCCACCAGAGACCTACCAGAGAGAGACCCCACCAGAGAGAGACCCCACCAGAGACCCACCAGAGACCCACCAGAGAGAGACCCCACCAGAGACCCACCAGAGAGAGACCCACCAGAGAGAGACCCCACCAGAGACCCCACCAGAGAGAGACCCACCAGAGAGAGACCCACCAGAGAGAGACCCACCAGAGACCCACCAGAGAGAGACCCACCAGAGACCCACCAGAGAGAGACCCACCAGAGAGAGACCCCACCAGAGAGAGACCCCACCAGAGAGAGACCCACCAGAGAGAGACCCACCAGAGAGAGACCCACCAGAGACCCACCAGAGAGAGACCCCACCAGAGAGAGACCCACCAGAGAGAGACCCCACCAGAGACCCACCAGAGAGAGACCCCACCAGAGAGAGACCCCACCAGAGACCCACCAGAGAGAGACCCCACCAGAGAGAGACCCCACCAAAGACCCACCAGAGAGAGACCCCACCAGAGACCCACCAGAGAGAGACCCCACCAGAGAGAGACCCACCAGAGAGAGACCCCACCAGAGAGAGACCCCACCAAAGACCCACCAGAGAGAGACCCCACCAGAGACCCACCAGAGAGAGACCCCACCAGAGAGAGACCCACCAGAGAGAGACCCCACCAGAGAGAGACCCCACCAAAGACCCACCAGAGAGAGACCCCACCAGAGACTCACCAGAGAGAGACCTCACCAGAGACTCACCAGAGAGAGACCCACCAGAGAGAGACCCCACCAGAGAGACCCACCAGAGAGACCCACCAGAGAGAGACCCCACCAGAGAGAGACCCCACCAGAGAGAGACCCACCAGAGAGAGACCCACCAGAGAGAGACCCCACCAGAGACTCACCAGAGAGAGACCCACCAGAGAGAGACCCCACCAGAGAGAGACCCACCAGAGAGACCCACCAGAGAGACCCACCAGAGACCCACCAGAGAGAGACCCCACCAGAGAGACCCACCAGAGAGAGACCCACCAGAGAGAGACCCCACCAGAGACCCACCAGAGAGAGACCCCACCAGAGAGAGACCCACCAGAGAGAGACCCACCAGAGAGAGACCCCACCAGAGACCCACCAGAGAGAGACCCCACCAGAGAGACCCACCAGAGAGACCCACCAGAGAGACCCACCAGAGACCCACCAGAGAGAGACCCCACCAGAGAGAGACCCACCAGAGAGAGACCCCACCAGAGACCCACCAGAGAGAGACCCCACCAGAGAGAGACCCCACCAGAGAGAGACCCACCTGAGAGAAACCCCACCAGAGAGAGACCCACCAGAGAGAGACCCACCTGAGAGAAACCCCACCAGAGAGAGACCCACCAGAGAGAGACCCCACCAGAGACCCACCAGAGAGAGACCCCACCAGAGACCCACCAGAGAGAGACCCCACCAGAGAGAGACCCACCAGAGAGAGACCCCACCAGAGACCCACCAGAGAGAGACCCCACCAGAGACCCACCAGAGAGAGACCCCACCAGAGAGAGACCCACCAGAGAGAGACCCACCAGAGAGAGACCCACCAGAGAGAGACCCACCAGAGACCCACCAGAGAGAGACCCACCAGAGAGAGACCCCACCAGAGAGAGACCCACCAGAGAGAGACCCACCAGAGACCCACCAGAGAGAGACCCACCAGAGAGAGACCCCACCAGAGAGAGACCCACCAGAGAGAGACCCCACCAGAGAGAGACCCCACCAGAGAGAGACCCCACCAGAGAGAGACCCACCAGAGAGAGACCCACCAGAGAGAGACCCACCAGAGAGAGACCCACCAGAGAGAGACCCCACCAGAGACCCACCAGAGAGAGACCCACCAGAGAGAGACCCACCAGAGAGAGACCCCACCAGAGAGAGACCCCACCAGAGAGAGACCCCACCAGAGAGAGACCCCACCAGAGACCCACCAGAGAGAGACCCACCAGAGAGAGACCCACCAGAGAGAGACCCACCAGAGAGAGACCCCACCAGAGACCCACCAGAGAGAGACCCACCAGAGAGAGACCCCACCAGAGACCCACCAGAGACCCACCAGAGAGAGACCCCACCAGAGACCTACCAGAGAGAGACCCACCAGAGAGAGACCCACCAGAGAGAGACCCCACCAGAGACCCACCAGAGAGAGACCCCACCAGAGAGAGACCCCACCAGAGACCCACCAGAGACCCACCAGAGACCCACCAGAGAGAGACCCACCAGAGAGAGACCCACCAGAGAGAGACCCCACCAGAGACCCACCAGAGAGAGACCCACCAGAGACCCACCAGAGAGAGACCCACCAGAGACCCACCAGAGAGAGACCCACCAGAGAGAGACCCACCAGAGACCCACCAGAGAGAGACCCACCAGAGACCCACCAGAGAGAGACCCACCAGAGAGAGACCCCACCAGAGACCCACCAGAGAGAGACCCCACCAGAGACTCACCAGAGAGAGACCCCACCAGAGACTCACCAGAGAGAGACCCACCAGAGAGAGACCCCACCAGAGAGACCCACCAGAGAGACCCACCAGAGAGAGACCCCACCAGAGAGAGACCCCACCAGAGAGAGACCCACCAGAGAGAGACCCACCAGAGAGAGACCCCACCAGAGACTCACCAGAGAGAGACCCACCAGAGAGAGACCCCACCAGAGAGAGACCCACCAGAGAGACCCACCAGAGAGACCCACCAGAGACCCACCAGAGAGAGACCCCACCAGAGAGACCCACCAGAGAGAGACCCACCAGAGAGAGACCCCACCAGAGACCCACCAGAGAGAGACCCCACCAGAGAGAGACCCACCAGAGAGAGACCCACCAGAGAGAGACCCCACCAGAGACCCACCAGAGAGAGACCCCACCAGAGAGACCCACCAGAGAGACCCACCAGAGAGACCCACCAGAGACCCACCAGAGAGAGACCCCACCAGAGAGAGACCCACCAGAGAGAGACCCCACCAGAGACCCACCAGAGAGAGACCCCACCAGAGAGAGACCCCACCAGAGAGAGACCCACCTGAGAGAAACCCCACCAGAGAGAGACCCACCAGAGAGAGACCCACCTGAGAGAAACCCCACCAGAGAGAGACCCACCAGAGAGAGACCCCACCAGAGACCCACCAGAGAGAGACCCCACCAGAGACCCACCAGAGAGAGACCCCACCAGAGAGAGACCCACCAGAGAAAGACCCCACCAGAGACCCACCAGAGAGAGACCCCACCAGAGACCCACCAGAGAGAGACCCCACCAGAGAGAGACCCACCAGAGAGAGACCCACCAGAGAGAGACCCACCAGAGAGAGACCCACCAGAGAGAGACCCACCAGAGAGAGACCCACCAGAGACCCACCAGAGAGAGACCCACCAGAGAGAGACCCCACCAGAGAGAGACCCACCAGAGAGAGACCCCACCAGAGAGAGACCCCACCAGAGAGAGACCCCACCAGAGAGAGACCCACCAGAGAGAGACCCACCAGAGAGAGACCCCACCAGAGACCCACCAGAGAGAGACCCACCAGAGAGAGACCCACCAGAGAGAGACCCCACCAGAGAGAGACCCCACCAGAGAGAGACCCCACCAGAGAGAGACCCCACCAGAGACCCACCAGAGAGAGACCCACCAGAGAGAGACCCACCAGAGAGAGACCCACCAGAGAGAGACCCACCAGAGAGAGACCCCACCAGAGACCCACCAGAGAGAGACCCACCAGAGAGAGACCCCACCAGAGACCCACCAGAGAGAGACCCCACCAGAGACCTACCAGAGAGAGACCCCACCAGAGAGAGACCCACCAGAGAGAGACCCCACCAGAGACCCACCAGAGAGAGACCCCACCAGAGACCTACCAGAGAGAGACCCACCAGAGAGAGACCCACCAGAGAGAGACCCCACCAGAGACCCACCAGAGAGAGACCCCACCAGAGAGAGACCCCACCAGAGACCCACCAGAGAGAGACCCCACCAGAGAGAGACCCACCAGAGACCCACCAGAGAGAGACCCACCAGAGAGAGACCCCACCAGAGACCCACCAGAGAGAGACCCCACCAGAGAGAGACCCCACCAGAGACCCACCAGAGAGAGACCCCACCAGAGAGAGACCCACCAGAGACCCCACCAGAGACCCACCAGAGAGAGACCCACCAGAGAGAGACCCACCAGAGAGAGACCCCACCAGAGACCCACCAGAGAGAGACCCACCAGAGAGAGACCCCACCAGAGACCCACCAGAGAGAGACCCCACCAGAGAGAGACCCACCAGAGACCCACCAGAGACCCACCAGAGACCCACCAGAGAGAGACCCACCAGAGAGAGACCCACCAGAGAGAGACCCCACCAGAGACCCACCAGAGAGAGACCCACCAGAGACCCACCAGAGAGAGACCCACCAGAGACCCACCAGAGAGAGACCCACCAGAGAGAGACCCACCAGAGACCCACCAGAGAGAGACCCACCAGAGACCCACCAGAGAGAGACCCACCAGAGAGAGACCCCACCAGAGACCCACCAGAGAGAGACCCACCAGAGACCCACCAGAGAGAGACCCACCAGAGAGAGACCCCACCAGAGAGAGACCCACCAGAGAGAGACCCCACCAGAGAGAGACCCCACCAGAGAGAGACCCCACCAGAGAGAGACCCACCAGAGAGAGACCCACCAGAGAGAGACCCCACCAGAGACCCACCAGAGAGAGACCCACCAGAGAGAGACCCACCAGAGAGAGACCCCACCAGAGAGAGACCCCACCAGAGAGAGACCCCACCAGAGAGAGACCCCACCAGAGACCCACCAGAGAGAGACCCACCAGAGAGAGACCCACCAGAGAGAGACCCCACCAGAGACCCACCAGAGAGAGACCCACCAGAGAGAGACCCCACCAGAGACCCACCAGAGAGAGACCCACCAGAGAGAGACCCCACCAGAGAGAGACCCCACCAGAGACCCACCAGAGAGAGACCCACCAGAGAGAGACCCACCAGAGAGAGACCCACCAGAGAGAGACCCACCAGAGAGAGACCCCACCAGAGACCCACCAGAGAGAGACCCCACCAGAGACCCACCAGAGAGAGACCCACCAGAGAGAGACCCCACCAGAGAGAGACCCACCAGAGACCCACCAGAGAGAGACCCACCAGAGACCCACCAGAGAGAGACCCACCAGAGAGAGACCCACCAGAGAGAGACCCACCAGAGACCCACCAGAGAGAGACCCACCAGAGACCCACCAGAGAGAGACCCACCAGAGAGAGACCCACCAGAGAGAGACCCACCAGAGAGAGACCCACCAGAGAGAGACCCCACCAGAGACCCACCAGAGAGAGACCCACCAGAGACCCACCAGAGAGAGACCCACCAGAGAGAGACCCCACCAGAGACCCACCAGAGAGAGACCCCACCAGAGACCTACCAGAGAGAGACCCACCAGAGAGAGACCCACCAGAGAGAGACCCCACCAGAGACCCACCAGAGAGAGACCCACCAGAGACCCACCAGAGAGAGACCCACCAGAGAGAGACCCCACCAGAGAGACCCACCAGAGAGACCCACCAGAGAGAGACCCCACCAGAGAGAGACCCCACCAGAGAGAGACCCACCAGAGAGAGACCCACCAGAGAGAGACCCCACCAGAGACTCACCAGAGAGAGACCCACCAGAGAGAGACCCCACCAGAGAGAGACCCACCAGAGAGACCCACCAGAGAGACCCACCAGAGACCCACCAGAGAGAGACCCCACCAGAGAGACCCACCAGAGAGAGACCCACCAGAGAGAGACCCCACCAGAGACCCACCAGAGAGAGACCCCACCAGAGAGAGACCCACCAGAGAGAGACCCACCAGAGAGAGACCCCACCAGAGACCCACCAGAGAGAGACCCCACCAGAGAGACCCACCAGAGAGACCCACCAGAGAGACCCACCAGAGACCCACCAGAGAGAGACCCCACCAGAGAGAGACCCACCAGAGAGAGACCCCACCAGAGACCCACCAGAGAGAGACCCCACCAGAGAGAGACCCCACCAGAGAGAGACCCACCTGAGAGAAACCCCACCAGAGAGAGACCCACCAGAGAGAGACCCACCTGAGAGAAACCCCACCAGAGAGAGACCCACCAGAGAGAGACCCCACCAGAGACCCACCAGAGAGAGACCCCACCAGAGACCCACCAGAGAGAGACCCCACCAGAGAGAGACCCACCAGAGAGAGACCCCACCAGAGACCCACCAGAGAGAGACCCCACCAGAGACCCACCAGAGAGAGACCCCACCAGAGAGAGACCCACCAGAGAGAGACCCACCAGAGAGAGACCCACCAGAGAGAGACCCACCAGAGACCCACCAGAGAGAGACCCACCAGAGAGAGACCCCACCAGAGAGAGACCCACCAGAGAGAGACCCACCAGAGACCCACCAGAGAGAGACCCACCAGAGAGAGACCCCACCAGAGAGAGACCCACCAGAGAGAGACCCCACCAGAGAGAGACCCCACCAGAGAGAGACCCCACCAGAGAGAGACCCACCAGAGAGAGACCCACCAGAGAGAGACCCACCAGAGAGAGACCCACCAGAGAGAGACCCCACCAGAGACCCACCAGAGAGAGACCCACCAGAGAGAGACCCACCAGAGAGAGACCCCACCAGAGAGAGACCCCACCAGAGAGAGACCCCACCAGAGAGAGACCCCACCAGAGACCCACCAGAGAGAGACCCACCAGAGAGAGACCCACCAGAGAGAGACCCACCAGAGAGAGACCCCACCAGAGACCCACCAGAGAGAGACCCACCAGAGAGAGACCCCACCAGAGACCCACCAGAGACCCACCAGAGAGAGACCCCACCAGAGACCTACCAGAGAGAGACCCACCAGAGAGAGACCCACCAGAGAGAGACCCCACCAGAGACCCACCAGAGAGAGACCCCACCAGAGAGAGACCCCACCAGAGACCCACCAGAGACCCACCAGAGACCCACCAGAGAGAGACCCACCAGAGAGAGACCCACCAGAGAGAGACCCCACCAGAGACCCACCAGAGAGAGACCCACCAGAGACCCACCAGAGAGAGACCCACCAGAGAGAGACCCACCAGAGACCCACCAGAGAGAGACCCACCAGAGAGAGACCCACCAGAGACCCACCAGAGAGAGACCCACCAGAGACCCACCAGAGAGAGACCCACCAGAGAGAGACCCCACCAGAGACCCACCAGAGAGAGACCCCACCAGAGACTCACCAGAGAGAGACCCCACCAGAGACTCACCAGAGAGAGACCCACCAGAGAGAGACCCCACCAGAGAGACCCACCAGAGAGACCCACCAGAGAGAGACCCCACCAGAGAGAGACCCCACCAGAGAGAGACCCACCAGAGAGAGACCCACCAGAGAGAGACCCCACCAGAGACTCACCAGAGAGAGACCCACCAGAGAGAGACCCCACCAGAGAGAGACCCACCAGAGAGACCCACCAGAGAGACCCACCAGAGACCCACCAGAGAGAGACCCCACCAGAGAGACCCACCAGAGAGAGACCCACCAGAGAGAGACCCCACCAGAGACCCACCAGAGAGAGACCCCACCAGAGAGAGACCCACCAGAGAGAGACCCACCAGAGAGAGACCCCACCAGAGACCCACCAGAGAGAGACCCCACCAGAGAGACCCACCAGAGAGACCCACCAGAGAGACCCACCAGAGACCCACCAGAGAGAGACCCCACCAGAGAGAGACCCACCAGAGAGAGACCCCACCAGAGACCCACCAGAGAGAGACCCCACCAGAGAGAGACCCCACCAGAGAGAGACCCACCTGAGAGAAACCCCACCAGAGAGAGACCCACCAGAGAGAGACCCACCTGAGAGAAACCCCACCAGAGAGAGACCCACCAGAGAGAGACCCCACCAGAGACCCACCAGAGAGAGACCCCACCAGAGACCCACCAGAGAGAGACCCCACCAGAGAGAGACCCACCAGAGAAAGACCCCACCAGAGACCCACCAGAGAGAGACCCCACCAGAGACCCACCAGAGAGAGACCCCACCAGAGAGAGACCCACCAGAGAGAGACCCACCAGAGACCCACCAGAGAGAGACCCACCAGAGAGAGACCCACCAGAGAGAGACCCACCAGAGACCCACCAGAGAGAGACCCACCAGAGAGAGACCCCACCAGAGAGAGACCCACCAGAGAGAGACCCCACCAGAGAGAGACCCCACCAGAGAGAGACCCCACCAGAGAGAGACCCACCAGAGAGAGACCCACCAGAGAGAGACCCCACCAGAGACCCACCAGAGAGAGACCCACCAGAGAGAGACCCACCAGAGAGAGACCCCACCAGAGAGAGACCCCACCAGAGAGAGACCCCACCAGAGAGAGACCCCACCAGAGACCCACCAGAGAGAGACCCACCAGAGAGAGACCCACCAGAGAGAGACCCACCAGAGAGAGACCCCACCAGAGACCCACCAGAGAGAGACCCACCAGAGAGAGACCCCACCAGAGACCCACCAGAGAGAGACCCCACCAGAGACCTACCAGAGAGAGACCCCACCAGAGAGAGACCCACCAGAGAGAGACCCCACCAGAGACCCACCAGAGAGAGACCCCACCAGAGACCTACCAGAGAGAGACCCACCAGAGAGAGACCCACCAGAGAGAGACCCCACCAGAGACCCACCAGAGAGAGACCCCACCAGAGAGAGACCCCACCAGAGACCCACCAGAGAGAGACCCCACCAGAGAGAGACCCACCAGAGACCCACCAGAGAGAGACCCACCAGAGAGAGACCCCACCAGAGACCCACCAGAGAGAGACCCCACCAGAGAGAGACCCCACCAGAGACCCACCAGAGAGAGACCCCACCAGAGAGAGACCCACCAGAGACCCCACCAGAGACCCACCAGAGAGAGACCCACCAGAGAGAGACCCACCAGAGAGAGACCCCACCAGAGACCCACCAGAGAGAGACCCACCAGAGAGAGACCCCACCAGAGACCCACCAGAGAGAGACCCCACCAGAGAGAGACCCACCAGAGACCCACCAGAGACCCACCAGAGACCCACCAGAGAGAGACCCACCAGAGAGAGACCCACCAGAGAGAGACCCCACCAGAGACCCACCAGAGAGAGACCCACCAGAGACCCACCAGAGAGAGACCCACCAGAGACCCACCAGAGAGAGACCCACCAGAGAGAGACCCACCAGAGACCCACCAGAGAGAGACCCACCAGAGACCCACCAGAGAGAGACCCACCAGAGAGAGACCCCACCAGAGACCCACCAGAGAGAGACCCACCAGAGACCCACCAGAGAGAGACCCACCAGAGAGAGACCCCACCAGAGAGAGACCCACCAGAGAGAGACCCCCACCAGAGAGAGACCCCACCAGAGAGAGACCCCACCAGAGAGAGACCCACCAGAGAGAGACCCACCAGAGAGAGACCCCACCAGAGACCCACCAGAGAGAGACCCCACCAGAGAGAGACCCACCAGAGAGAGACCCCACCAGAGAGAGACCCCACCAGAGAGAGACCCCACCAGAGAGAGACCCCACCAGAGACCCACCAGAGAGAGACCCACCAGAGAGAGACCCACCAGAGAGAGACCCCACCAGAGACCCACCAGAGAGAGACCCACCAGAGAGAGACCCCACCAGAGACCCACCAGAGAGAGACCCACCAGAGAGAGACCCCACCAGAGAGAGACCCCACCAGAGACCCACCAGAGAGAGACCCACCAGAGAGAGACCCACCAGAGAGAGACCCACCAGAGAGAGACCCACCAGAGAGAGACCCCACCAGAGACCCACCAGAGAGAGACCCCACCAGAGACCCACCAGAGAGAGACCCACCAGAGAGAGACCCCACCAGAGAGAGACCCACCAGAGACCCACCAGAGAGAGACCCACCAGAGACCCACCAGAGAGAGACCCACCAGAGAGAGACCCACCAGAGAGAGACCCACCAGAGACCCACCAGAGAGAGACCCACCAGAGACCCACCAGAGAGAGACCCACCAGAGAGAGACCCACCAGAGAGAGACCCACCAGAGAGAGACCCA
>NC_140166.1:222246183-222316818 GCF_963971535.1 Notolepis coatsorum
TGTTGTGCTGTGTTGTGTTGTGTTGTGTTGTGTTGTGTTGTGTTGTGTTGTGTTGTGCTCTGTTGTGTTGTGCTCTGTTGTGTTGTGTTGTGTTGTGTTGTGCTCTGTTCTGTTGTGTTGTGTTGTGTTGATGTTGTGTTGTGTTGTGTTGTGTTGTGTTGTGTTGTGTTGTGTTGTGTTGTGTTGTGTTGTGTTGTGTTGTGTTGTGTTGTGTTCCTTGATTCCATGTGTGCCCGTGAGTCCATTAATACAAAGCAGCATCGGAGCACAATGACACATTCACAACGAATCACTGATCAATAAGTTAAGAGTATGATAATCAATGCCCTCTACTTATCACAGGCTTTGACAAGGACAGAAATCTGATATTTTCATGTTGGGGCGGACCAGACGTTTGAAGAAGAGCAGAGCTCTCTGGTCTGTGGGACAGGTGAAGTTAACCCTTTCACTACCACGCTACCAAAATGGTCAACTGTTTCACTGCGACAAATACAGAAGGTTAACCCTTTCACTGCCACACCAGAAAGGGTTAACCCTTTCACAACCGCGCTACAGAAGGTTACCCCTTTCACTACCACACTACAGACGGTTAACAGAGAGAGAGAGAGAGAGAGAGGGAGAGAGTGAGAGAGAGAGCGACCATGCTACCATGTCCTCCCTCCTCACTCCCCCCCCACCCCCCCCTCCCTCATCTTTCTCTGCCGAAGACTTTGCGATCTTCTTTGAGGAAAAAGTGGAGAACATCCGCAGCTCCTTCTCCCAACCCCCACCCATTCCAAATGCTGAATCGAGAACCTCATCCTTCACTCTGTCATCTTTCTCTCCCATTACAGAAGCAGAGACCCTGACACTGGTAACGGCAAACCGTCCGACTACTTGCCAGCTGGACCAGCTACCCTCCCCACTCCTCCAGACCATAGCACCAGACATCCTCCCATTCCTAACTGCAACCATCAACTCCTCACTCAACTCGGGGGTGGTCCCCACCTCCCTAAAACAAGCCAGAGTCACGCCGCTCATAAAAAAACCAACCCTGAACCCTACTGTCATAGGCAACTACCGTCCTGTCTCTCTTCTCTCCTTCCTTTCTAAAACACTTGAACGTGCTGTATCCAACCAACTTACTACTTATCTCTTACAGAATGACCTCCTAGACCCTAATCAGTCAGGCTTCAGGACTGGTCACTCCACAGAGACAGCCCTCATTGCGGTCACAGAGGCACTTCACTTAGCAAAAGCGAAAGGCCTCTCCTCTGTCCTGATTCTCCTAGATCTATCTGCAGCCTTCGACACAGTCAACCACCAGATCCTCCTTGCGGCCCTCGCAGGAATGGGAGTGGCTGGCTCTGCGCTGACATGGCTGTCATCATACCTCAATGACCGCTCCTACCAAGTGTCATGGAGAGGGACCCTGTCGGCCACCCGCCCCCTGCGGACGGGTGTCCCCAGGGCTCGGTTTTAGGACCCCTTCTCTTCTCCCTCTACACTAAATCACTGGGTAACATTATCACGTCTCATGGCTTCTCCTACCATTGTTATGCCGACGATACTCAACTCTTCCTCTCCTTCCCTCCCTCAGATATCCACGTCTCTGTGCGGATCTCGGCCTGTCTGTCCGACATCTCAGCCTGGATGACGTCCAACCACCTCAAACTGAACCTAAGCAAAACAGAATTGCTCCACCTGCCGGCCAAATCCTCCCCCCTAACCGACCTTTCAATCACAGTCGAGAATGCAGCTGTGACTGCGTCCCCGACCGCCAAGAACCTTGGTGTTGTCCTCGACGACCAGTTGAACTTCTCTGCTCACATCGCAGCGACGACCAGAACCTGCCGATTCCTCCTGAGCAACGTCAGAAGGATACGCCCCTTCCTGACAAAAGAAGCCACCCAACTCCTCGTCCAATCAACAGTCATCTCCCGCCTCGACTACTGCAATGCACTGCTCGCTGGCCTCCCGGCCACTGCCACTAACCCTCTTCAACTCATTCAGAACGCAGCGGCCCGCCTGATCTCAAACCTACCGAAGTCGGCCCATGTCACCCCACTTCTTAGGGACCTGCACTGGCTCCCCATTGCTGCACGAATCCGCTTCAAGGCCCTCGACCTAGCATACCGTGCGGCAAAGGGAACCGCTCCCGCCTACCTCCGGTCAATGGTCTCTAACTACACACCCTCAAGACCCCTACGCTCTGCATCTTCTGGCCGCCTCAGACCTACTCCTATCCAAGCTCCGGGAGGGTCATCAAAGAGAAGTCGCCTATTCTCAGTCCTTGCCCCACAATGGTGGAATGAACTACCCACCCCAGTTAGGACAGCCGAATCACGTCCAATCTTTCGCCGTCGACTAAAGACGCACTTCTTCAACCATTATCTGAATTAAAAAAAAAAAAAAAAAAAAAAAAAAAAAAAAAAAAAAAAAAAAAAATCTAACCCTAACTAACCGTACTGTCATGCACTTGTCCTAATAAACTAACCTACACTGTAGCACTCAACACTTTGATGAACATTGTTGCTCAGCTGATAGAGTTGTGCCCTTCCTGATGGCTTGTCGTACAGAACTTGTAAGTCGCTTTGGATAAAAGCGTCAGCTAAATGACTAAATGTAAATGTAATGTAGAGAGAGAGAGAGAGAGAGAGACAGCGACACAGAGAGAGACAGAGAGACCGACAATACAGAAGGTTAACAGAGAGAGAGAGATAGAGAGAGAGAGAGACAGAGAGAGAGACAGAGAAAGAGAGAGAGAGAGAGAGAGAGACAGAGACAGAGAGAGAGACAGAGAGAGAGAGAGAGACAGAGACACAGAGAGACCGACAATACAGAAGGTTAACCCTTTCACTGCCACACGAGAAAGGGTTAACCCTTTCACAACCACACTACAGAAGGTTAACCCTGTCACTACCACACTACACGGTACAGACTTTCTGTGGTAGTGAAAGGTTAACCTTCTGTAGTGTGGTAGTGAAAGGTTAACCTTCTGTAGTGTGGTAGTGAAAGGTTAACCTTCTGTAGTGTGGTAGTGACAGGGTTAACCTTCCGTAGTGTGGTAGTGAAAGGGTTAAAAACAGTATGGTGATCTTACCGGACTGGGACGGAGCGCCGCTCGTGGTGGTGCAGGTCAGCCACAGAACACCTGCGGAACACAAACACACCTCTGAGTCACTTACTGAGTCACTGGGAAGGAAATGAAGGTTTTTTTTAGCTAAATATGAATCATTGGACGTCAGACATGATACCATACTTGAGAGCTTGACAAATGGGCTGGGAACTAAATAAACCCATATTCAGTGAGAGAGAAAGAAAGAAAGAAAGAAAGAAAGAAAGAAAGAAAGAAAGAAAGAAAGAAAGAAAGAAAGAAAGAAAGAAAGAAAGAAAGAAAGAAAGAAAGAAAGAAAGAAAGAAAGAAAGAAAGAAAGAAAGAAAGAAAGAAAGAAAGAAAGAAAGAAAGAAAGAAAGAAAGAAAGAAAGAAAGAAAGAAAGAAAGAAAGAAAGAAAGAAAGAAAGAAAGAAAGAAAGAAAGAAAGAAAGAAAGAAAGAAAGAAAGAAAGAAAGAAAGGACAGACAGAGGACAGACAGAAAAAGAAAGAAGAAAGAAAGAAAGAAAGAAAGAAAGAAAGAAAGAAAGAAAGAAAGAAAGAAAGAAAGAAAGAAAGAAAGAAGAAAGAAAGAAAAAGAAAGAAAGAAAGAAAGAAAGAAAGAAAGAAAGAAAGAAAGAAAGAAAGAAAGAAAGAAAGAAAGATAAGAAAGAAAGAAAGACAATAATTGAGAAAAGGGTCAAGTCAAGTCAAGTGTTCCTTTATTAATCCCCTTGGAAAATTCAGGAAAGTCCACTTTATTAATCATTAGAGCGATATTAAAAGGAATAAAGAGATGTGAGTGTGTGTCAGGTTGGATCAGGCTCCGGAGAGCAGGGGAAATATTTCATATAATCTCTGATCCCAGTAATGAGAGGCTCTGTCACTGAGGTTCACATTTGATCACTCTTCAAAGTCCAGGATGAATAGAACAGAATAGAACAGAATAGAATAGAATAGAATAGAATAGAATAGAATAGAATAGAATATAAATAAAACAGAACAGAACAGAATAGAACGGACAGAATATATTCGATTAGAACAGAAAAGAACAGAATAGATTAGAATAGAACAGAATAGAACAGAATAGAATAAAATAGAATAGAATGCTAATAAATAACACAAAGTTATTGATTGGCATGTTTCCATTCACCCAATGTCACCATATTTTTAATATTTGATCACATTTCAAAGAATATACAAATAGAAGAGAATAGAATAGAATAGAATAGAATAGAATAGAATAGAATAGAAAATGTAAATCCAAATGATCTGTTTGCATATTATCACATTTTCCGATAATATTTCACTGTCAGTAAAGAAAATAAAAGAATGGCATTCTGTGATAATACACATAATATTATGTAATACAACCAGAGTCTGTCTGATGTTTGTCTGAATACATAGACTATAGATACACTGTCAACACATTTCACTTTTAACCACGCTTCAACATTAATACAATACAATTCAATAATAATGCACATTTATCTTTGGCACTATTAATGTTTGTTCCCTGAACAATATATCAAAATGCAATTATAAAATCATGTGATATAAATTGCGCAAAATGTTCATAACTCTTGTGAAGTGAGTGAGTTTTCATGGCTGATATTCAGTGTAGAATAGGATAGAATGAGGGATAACATTATGTAATACAAGTTTTTAATTGGATACACATGGTCCTACACTATAGTACTAGTATATTTGAAGTATACTATAAAAAGAATCACAAGTTGTCTCTTAAATCATACTTTCAACTTACATTTTCAAGTAACCTTTTTATATTTAACAAAATATGGGTGATATGTAATATTCACTCTCTCTCCAGTTAGTTGATTTAACTAAAAACAAGCCAAGGCAAAATGTTAGTTTAAAATATAAGTTGAGACAAATTCAGATTTTCTTTTTACAGTGCAGTAGTAGTACTAGTATAATTGTAACATACAGTACTATAATATAATTGTAACATACTATTAGTAGTACTAACATAATTGTAACAGCAGTAGTACTCATATAATTGTAACATACTAGTAGTAGTACTATAATATAATTGTAACATACTATTAGTAGTACTAATATACTTGTAACATACTATTAGTAGTACTAATATACTTGTAGCATACTATTAGTAGTACTAACATAATTGTAACATACTAGTAGTAGTACAAATATAATTGTAACATACTACTAGTAGTACTAATATAATTGTAACATACTAGTCATAGTGCTATAATATAATTGAAGCATACTAGTAGTAGTACTATAATATAATTGTAACATACTAGTCATAGTACTATAATATAATTGTAGCATACTAGTAGTAGTACTATAATGTAATGATCATAGTACTAATATTGTCCTACCTAGAAGACGCAGGGTAGCAGATTGAGGTGACATGGTGGAGACAGAACACCTGTAAACAATAAAATAATCAATCAATCAATCAATAACAAGTTCAACCCTTTCTCACTTTATTTCTGTTTCAAAACTTCTAAGAATAATCTCTGAAAATAATTCAGACTCAAAGTAGAAAAATCTTTTGAATGGGAATAAAAAAAAAGAAAAAAAGGGGGAAAGAGAGAGACAGACAGACACACAGAGAGAGTCAGAGAGAGAGAGAGAGAGAGAGAGAGAGAGAGAGACACACAGAGAGACACACAGCGAGAGAGAGAGAGATAGATAGATAGAGCAAGAGGAGAGAGATGAGAGAAAGAAAGAGAGGAGAGGAGAGAGAGAGAGAGAGAGAGGGAAAGAGAGAGACACAGAGAGACAGAGACTGAGACAGGGAGAGAGAGACAGAGAGAGAGAGATAGAGAGAGAGAGATATAGAGCGAGACAGAGACACAGAGAGACAGAGACACAGAGAGAGAGAGAGACAGAGAGAGAGAGAGACAGAGACAGAGAGACCGAGAGAGAAAGACCGAGAGAGACCGAGAGAGGGAGGAAAAGAGAGATTGTCTGCAGCTTGATCAGGCAGCAGTCATGCGTTCAGCATCTTCCTCCCGCCAGGGGGTCGATAATACACTTTAAAAAAAGAAATAACACAGTCAAGCCAGTCATGACTGAAAAGAAGAATTTTAAATCACTCTTACGGACAGTCTTGCTGAATGAAATGTGTCTTTCCTTTGAAACCCAAGATTTTCCAGGTATATGGTTTGGTAAAAAATCACTTACAAAGATGGCTATAAAATGCAGTCAATTATAAAATACAAATGATTGAAGGCAGAGTTGTTTTCTGGTTAGTCCTCAGAAAGTGTCTGGTGGAGCCCTCCTAAGAGACTCGCAGAGAAACCTCCTTAAATAACCTACCAAACACCAAACCATCACCTGTGACATCACAACAGGTGGGTGGGGCCTCGGCCGACTGGCTGGCTGGCTCGTTGACGGGTCAACCTGTGGGATGAGATGACGATGAAGAGAGAGAGACAGAGAGAGAGAGAGAGAGAGAGAGAGAGAGAGAGAGAGAGAGAGAAACAGAGATGACGAGAGAGGAGGGGGGTAGAGGGAGGATAAAGAGTGAGAGAGAAAAAGAGAGGGGGGGAAGGGAAGCAAGAGAGCGAGGGGAGGAGAACTAGACAGAGAGAGAAAGAGAGAGAGTGGAGCGATAGAAGAGAGAGAGAGAGAGAGAGAGAGAGAGAGAGAGAGAGAGAGAGAGAGAGAGAGAGAGAGAGAGAGAGAGAGAGAGAGAGAGAGAGAGAAAGAGCGAGAAAGAGAGAGAGAGTAGAGAAAGAGAGAACGATAGAAAGAGAGAGAGAAGGAGAGAGAGAAACAGAAAGAAGAGATGGAGAGAGAGAGAAGAGAGAAGAGAGAGAAGATAGAGAGAGGAGAGAGAGAGAGGATCTGCACTTTAGACAGGGTAATGGAAATTGTGCTAGATTTTCCCTTTTTTTACTAATGAATTTTAATTTTGAATACATTTTTTTTAACCTTTTTACTTACTTTTTACTTGAAATGAAATAAAACAGAAGAAGTGATAATATTGTGACAGTGATGTGTTTTTTTTTTTTTTTTAATCTTTTCCCCCCTCCTTTTTCCTCCGATTTTCTCCCATCCCAATGTTAGTCGTTATGCCAATTCCCAATCCCCTTCCTGGTCGCTGCACACTTACCCCCCACAGTCGGTCTGGGAGAGTGGAGGCTATCGCGAGTATCGCGTGCTTCCTCCGACACACGTCTAGCCAATCAACCGCTTCTTTTCACCTGGCAGCGCGGATCCTCCCTGAGAGGGCGTAGCGTGTGGGAGGACCACACTATCCCCCTCACGTCCAATCCGCGCTTAGCAGGCGCCCCGACCGAACTGTAGGAGTCGCTGTTTACAACGACCCGGACCCACCCCGCCAGCTTCTCCCACCCTCTGATACAGCCAATTGTATCAGTGCAGACGGCCAGCCAAGCTGGTGACAACCCCGGAGCTGTGAGCTGGATTCGAACAGGCGAATCGAGCTCATAGCTCCGGGGCTGGTGACGAACGCAATCTCCGCTCGGCCACCTAACCGCCTATCTGTGCATTACCTCTTAAGCCGGAGCCCTATTTTCTGAAAATCCGCCTAAAATACATACCTAAGTAAATGGAAGATTGCTCCACTTCTACAAGGTCCATTTCTGCATGTTCTTGGTATCTAGGGACATCTATGGACCTCAGTGAATGTATTCCCAGTGTCAGAAATGTTGTGTCTATTACTAGGCTAAGCTTGCTTAAATTGTGATGAAACAAAGGAGTATATGAATTATGATTTTTCTTTGCATTTTTGACAGTGAATAACACCATGCTAAAAATGACCAGACATAAGAAACTGCCACTGAGCTCATTCAGTACCTTCTTGAGATCACATGTACAAAAAATCTAAGGAAATGAATAAAGGGAAGATGATTAAACAGAAGGTTTTGTAGATACAGTACTGAATTCTGCTATCCGGACCGGACCCATGCAATTTGAATTATTATTATAGAATATAGAATGTGAGGCCTATAAATGACCTTATTATAGCCATCTTGCACACTATGGATTGCGCCAAATCTACTCTTTCCAATGGCAGAGTTCAATTTGTATTTAGTATCACCAGGCGTGCATGAAGAACAGAGAATGAAATCCACTGTATGTACAGTAAGTTTTTATTCTTGCGACAGCTCCGCCATTTTTAAACTGATTTCAAATTGGATGGTTGCTAAATGTTTACAATAGGGGAGACAAACTAACTCCGCTCCAATATATGCCAATAACGTTCAGTTTTGTGGTATATAATCCTGAGTAATAAGAGAAATTAAAAGAATTCATACACTAGTCATTTGCTTGAAGGCAGCTAGAAGCCTTTGGGAAGTGTAGTTTTAAAAAAAACGCCAACGAGAGCTCTGATGTCCTCTTCTCAAAATGACTACAATCGTCATCATTCAGCGACAAACGAACGCTAATTCAAAATGGCGGATCCCTGCGATCAAAACAACACATTTCAAAAACGAAAATCTCACTAATAACACTTTAACCTATTGGTAAACAAATGCTGAAAATATACACCATGACTGCTGTTGTGACATGGTTAGGATGTTTACTCTTGAATACGTTTGGCGGGAAAAAAAACTATTATTATGTCAGACAGTCTAGAGAGACTGATTTATGACGTGATGTCATTTGCGGTCCGGTACCGGGCCGCACGGGTGGAAGAGGTTAATACCACAGCAGAATGTAACGCAGAGACACAGTGTAACGCGTCTCTCAAATTCTGGAAAAGAGTGAAAGAACCGAATTTTAAATCCAAATAATTTCTCTCCCAACAATGAAGCTTTGGAGGGAAAAGCGGGACCGTTCTGGAGAAGGTTTAAAACGGGTTTCAACATTCCTGGATTGGGGCGACATCTTCTTCTTACCCAGATAGATTCTATGGTATATTTTCCCCCTATAGAGATGGAATGGAAAGATGGAAAGATGGAATTATCGCGTGATTTTGCGAAGCCAGCTGCTGTGTGAGGTACATTTAATCCTGCGTCTCACGTCAAGTCCTGCTGGCAGTCCCCTCATGTTGCCTGGTGTCATACCACCTTAAGTTGAGTTGTCCTCTCATGTTGCCTGGTGTCATACCACCTTAAGTTGAGTTGTCCTCTCGTGTTGCCTGGTGTCATACCACCTTAAGTTGAGTTGTCCTCTCACGTTGCCTGGTGTCATACCACCTTAAGTTGAGTTGTCCTCTCACGTTGCCTGGTGTCATACCACCTTAAGTTGAGTTGTCCTCTCGTGTTGCCTGGTGTCATACCACCTTAAGTTGAGTTGTCCTCTCGTGCTGCCTGGTGTCATACCACCTTAAGTTGAGTTGTCCTCTCGTGCTGCCTGGTGTCATACCACCTTAAGTTGAGTTGTCCTCTCACGTTGCCTGGTGTCATACCACCTTAAGTTGAGTTGTCCTCTCACGTTGCCTGGTGTCATACCACCTTAAGTTGAGTTGTCCTCTCGTGTTGCCTGGTGTCATACCACCTTAAGTTGAGTTGTCCTCAGCCCTTGTGTGGGTGAATGTAACAAATTCCTAACGTCTTTCCCCTATTATTTATATTATATATATATATATATATTATATAAATTATTATTTTCTTTTAAGTTATTTTGTGCATCACTCTGTTTTGAATTTGATGCAAATTTGCAATGCATGAGGGTCATCCTTTTGTGTTAAATGGCTGCATAAAGCAAGCATTTGTTGACTCTCATCTTGATAAGAGTATTAAAACTTGGAACTTGAAAAAGATCTGTTTAAGGTAGATAAAAAGATTTAAAAAAATATATGCGATTAATTTGCGATTAACTATGGACAATCATGCGATTAATCAGATTAAATATTTTAATCGATTGACAGCACTAGTGCGGAGGTTCACGCTATTTCCCCCCAGATCCCCTCCCTGCTGAACAGGAGCCCCGACCGACCAGTAGGAGTCGCTGTTGCAACGACCAGGACACATACTATTGAGGATGCTCAATGAACAATGAACAATAAGCAAACCATCAACACACCCACAGCACACAGACACTCACTTTAAATAAACAACACACTGTAGCACCCACCTTACCACTTTAGACACACTTTACACTTTATATTTATATTTATATTATTGGTAAGGAAATTGCACATCATTCTCATTCCTTATTGCACCTCACCACTACAATACACATTAGAAAAATACAGAAATGAGTAGTGAGGATAAACAAAGTTATGGTATATTGTGTATGTAGTGATGTACTATATTCACTGCTGTCAAGTGAATCATGTTTTTATTGTAAACTTTTAATATAAGTAAAAATAATATTCTATATTGTAATATACTAAATTATGTAAATTCTAGTCAAATTAATGGAAGAACAAATACAAATGTAAGGGGGTAGGGATCAATAAGCTAAGCTTCCCTCTACTCCTTTTTTTGGACATGCTAACCAAACACATTTCCCTTTTTTTTTTTTTGTTCTTTTTTAAATGTTTTTTTTCCTTGTTTGGTCTGACGGATCAAGACACTGTGAGTTGTTTGAAGAAATAAGAAGAATAACATGTCCAAGAAATAAACCTTTTCATTCATTCATTCATTCATTCATTCATTCATTCATTCATTCATTCATTCATTCATTCATTCATTCATTCATTCTTTCATTCATTCATTCAAGGTGGCACCACAAGCTAAGCTATACCTCACCATTTTTGTACCAGCTGTACATACTGTATATATAGATACACTGAACAATTTTGTTGTTTACACTTGTTTACGTACTTGACTTCTTGACTTTCTATTTTATACTTATTATACTTATTTTATACTATCTTGTTATTATCTAGCACACTCTCAGGAGCAACACAGAAAGAAAAATGTCATGCGAAGTATTCTGTATTCTGTATGACAACTAATAAAGAAACTTGAAACTTGAACTTGAAACATACCCCGCCAGCTTCCCACCCGCTAACACTGCCAATTGTGTTAGTAGGGACGACTGACCAAGCCGGAGGTACCGCTGACAGCTGGATTCGATCCCAGAGTCTCAGCGGTGGTAGGCGAGTGCTTAGTCCACTGCGCTACCCAGCTGCCTCCCACATTACCTGTTTTTAGTCCTTGTATGAAAAGCTCAGTCATTCAACTAGAGAAAAAAACGAATCCTATTCTTCATATTTGGAGGCGGTGGGGAGACCTAGTTATTTACATTGGGATCATGTACATTACATTACATTTAGTCATTTAACTGACGCTTTTATCCAAAGCGGCTTACAAGTTCTGTACGACAAGTCATCAGGAAGGGCACAACTCTATCAGCTGAGTAACAATGTTCATCAAAGTGTTGAGTGCTACAGTGTAGGTTAGTATATTAGGACAAGTGCATGACAATAAGGTTAGTTAGGGTTAAATATATACTGTATATATATTTTTTTATTTCAGATAATGGTTGAAGAAGTGTCTCTTTAGTCGATGGCGAAAGATTGGATGGGTTTCGGCTGTCCTAACTGTGGCGGGCAGTTCGTTCCACCATTGTGGGGCAAGGACTGAGAATAGGCAGGTTCTCCTTGATGACCCTCCCGGAGCTTGGATAGGAGAGTAGGTCTGAGGCGGCCAGAAGATGCAGAGCGTAGGGGTCTTGAGGGTGTGTAGTTAGAGACCATTGACCGGAGGTAGGCGGGAGCCTGTATTGGGCCTTTAAAGCAAAGCTGACATGAAGTTTAAACCAGGAGACAAGGGCAGTCAGCACCGTGGGGTCAGGGAGTGGACTGAGGTAGAAATATGAGGCCTGCAGATCTGAGATGAGAGGAAATATAGAATTACATTTGCTCAGTGTCAGATAATGATTGATTGATTGATTGATTGATTGATTGATTTTATTTGACATAATAAAATACAATACACAGGTGCATACCGTATAAAAATATAGCAGGATAGCGCAAGAAAGTCCTTAGACTTACTTCCATTGCGGTCCCAGGATAAGGCAGGCAGAGCAGAAAGAGGGACATGTACTGTATGCTACTCCTCCTACTTGACAACCCAGAGTCAATCACACACCTACTCAATTAACCATAACAATTACAATAATAATATAAAAAGTACATAAAAAAAAAACATCATCTTAATATCAGACTCAAAGCTACAGGCTACACTACCCTAAGTTGCTCAGCATCCTTTTTATTCAGTTGGTTTTTGAACCCATTCAAGGACTGGGCAGATTTTATTTCACTGGGGATTTTGTTCCATTCCTTCCCCGCCCCCCCCCAGAGGAATGTACTTCTTCCAGCTTTGCTTTTTCAGGTTTGGTATTTTCAGATGAGCTACACTAGCCCTATTCAAGCTATGGGAGTCCCGGACATACAGAAAATAATAATTAAAAGAAATTGTTAGGACACAAACCCTGTAAAATCTTATATACCATGGTCAGTTTTAACTGTTTAATTCTACCTTCCACAGGGAGCCAATTCAGCTCTTTGAAGTGGACAGGGCTGATGTGTGTTCTCGGACTTAACTTAATGGACGACCCTCATCAACTTATTCTGCGCTGTCTGCAGCCTGCCTTTCGCTTTTTTCCCCCGTTAAGCCACTGTACCAGGATAAGCAGGTGTAATCAAAATGGCACTGGATTAAAGAAATGGCTAATGTCCTCATAGTTTGCTTATCAAGGAACTTCGATATCCTTGCTAGATACTTGGTTTTTGCATGGACCTTACCATACCAATAACAGAGAGGGCCATGGACTCGCTGGTCATACATTGATCTAATTCACATCCAAGATAAACAACGGAAAAAAAGAATGACCTTTGCTCAGTGTCAGATAATCATATTATTGTTATTACAGAATGGTTTGACTTCAGGCAAATGTACACCTGATAAGCTAGGCCAGCTTGCAGCCAGATCATTTTCTACTGAACGCACAGAGAGGAAATTGGTATCTTCTGTATCTTCTTGTCTGACTCTGGAGAAGACGGTAAGTGCCTTTCCCATAATGTTGGCATGTTCCTTTAACTGCATGTAGTTCGATTACTAGTTTAACACATTTTTTGCAGTTATTTGGTGGCAGTTTAACCTTCAAATAAATTCAAATCTTTGTTCAGTTCAGTTGTTTGTTCAAGTAGTTTAATTTAATTAATTGACCTGTCCTCTCCACACTCTCCTCACTCCAAACAAAACACACTCTCAGACCTTTCCTTACTCAAACACACCCACACTCGATTCCGTCATATTCCTTTATTGATCCCCTTGGGGAAATTCAGGCATCATAGCAGCATGGGGGAGGGGGGGGGGTACAGGTAGTAGAAGACATGATACAGGTCATAGAATTATAGTACAGTGGAGAAGTAAACATAAAAATAGAATAAAAAGGCAGTGTAAACAATATAACAATATAATTAACTAAAAAATAGAATTAAAAAGTTAAATATCTCCTCAGGAAGAACAGCCTGCCCAGCCTGTAGAGGGCCTCTGTGTTGTAGACCAGTCCAGTTTATTGGGGGGGGGGGCTCTTCTTGCCCCTCCGGAAGTCCACCACCAGCTCCTTGGTTTTACTGGTGTTGAGTTGGAGGTGGTTGCTGTCGCTCCACCCCACAAAGCTCTCCACCAGGGCTCTATACTCCTCCTCATCATCGTCGGTGATGTAGCTTACGATGGAGGAGGCGTCAGAGAACTGTCCTGTAGTCTGACGTACTGCGGTCGGTCAGTTCGGTTGTTGCTTAATGTACCTATATATATATAGGCTACGTTATTCCACACTCTGATTGTGATCATTTCACCCGCAATGTAGTTTGGACGTAGTTTAACTGCTTTTTCAAAGTAGCGTTCGTTTGACTAAAACATGTTGAGAGTAGTTAAGATTTAGCTTGGCTTCTTTCACTATGAAGTAGCTAGTTGTTTGGTAACGTTTTAGAATAGCCTTCCCAACACCATGTAAACTGATATTATCATGTGAGAGGAGGGGGAAAGTCATTTTCTCTCATCAAAAATAAAAAGATTGGTAATGAAATTACGTTTTTTAAAACACCAAATAATAACACATTGTCTTCACCACGGTGAGTGTAAAATCGCCTGATGAATATCACATCTCACGGAGGACTCGTCAGTAAAGCTTCATCAGATCAGCAGTGTCTGAGGTGAACCGGGTCCATCTCTGATCTCTGGACGGAGGACTTGTCAGTAAAGCTTCATCAGAGCAGCAGTGTCTGAGGTGAACCGGATCATCTCTGGCCCGTAGACGAAACCGTCACACCAAGACTAGGGAGCCGTCTACACTGGGACACAAAACCTGGGGCTAGATCCACAAAGAATGGATTGCACGGAGCAAGTTGCACCCTTACTTACAATTCATTATGAATTGAAAATGGGGGACCCTGGTGTAAACAAGACAAAAGTCTTTCTCTGGTCTGCATTCCCTTAACAATTGTGTGTATTGAGCCGTACTGTATTGTACCCATTCTGCAATCTGTTAATAAAGTTTTCATGGCTTCCGGTTTGGCGAGGAGCGGGTGAGCAGCTGCAGAACAGAGCTCCCGGTCCAAAATTCAAGAAAGGTAATAAAAAGTTATAAAACACGATAAAAAGTAACAACTATAAGATAAAAGAAAGATGACAAGACCCAGTGCACAAAACTCGAGGAGAAGTGAGAGAAGAGTGACTCCCGACAAAGAAAATATGACGAAAGTGTGAGGATTGGCTCGTTCCCCGCCACACGCTTCAGGAGCGATTACCAATTCCATCACGCACCTGTCGTAGTTTGTGATTAGCGCTCCAGAGGCTTCATATACTCGGACCTTCTTTCAATCGTTGTCGGGTCGTTTTGAATACTACTGCTACTGCCTGCCTTCCCCCCGTTGTTGTGCCTCGTCTACTTTCCCTCCAGGACATCTTTGGATCGCCGCTGGTGAATATCTTGATCATCCGTTTGGAGCTGCGCCTCGTTGCCCGCTTTACGCGTTTGCGCTTTGGTGAGTTTTGGAAACAAGCCTTTTTGGATTATCTGTTTTTGTGTGTTTGGATAACACTGAAGAAGTACCGTTTTTGTTTTGTACTGGACTCAGCTAAATTGTGTGTTTGGATAACACTGAAGAAGTACCGTTTTGTTTTGTACTGGACTCAGCTAAATTGTGTGTTTGGATAACACTGAAGAAGTACCGTTTTGTTTTGTACTGGACTCAGCTAAATTGTGTGTTTGGATAACACTGAAGAAGTACCGTTTTGTTTTGTACTGGACTCAGCTAACTTGTGTGTAGTTTACACCGAAGATCAAGTCACTTGTATTTCATACTGGACTCAGCTAAGGGAGGACTGAACTGCACTGCCTCTGTGTACTGTTGGACTGTTGTTGATCTCTCTCTCTCTCTCTCTCTCTCTCTCTCCGTTTCCACTCCGAGTTGGAGCTGGGAGTATCTGCAGAGCCGCAGCGGCGCCTACGCCGATTCCCCACCTCTAACACCGGGAGGATCTGCAGAGCCGCAGACAACTCTGCCGAAGGCATTCTCCTTTTTTGTTGATTCAGAATTGTTATTTGGCTCTTTTTGATTCTGTAATAAATACGCCCTAGTGTTTGGCTAACTCTGAACTACCTGTCTGTGCCGTGCTGTTGAGGTCGGTTTCAAACCCTAACAGAAAGGAAAGGTACAACACGAGGAGATGATGCAGCAAGTATAACGTTAGACCACAGCGAGGTCTGGCTGGAGACGGAGCTACAAGCTAACATGGAAGCTAACACGAGTTAGTTGGGAAAATTGGGACTTGATTCGGGACATATAATATAAATAACACGTACTAGACTAAACTGAAGACACTAACACACATGACGCACAACTAAGACGACAGGGAACATGGGGAAACACATTCGGAGACCTGACCGGGAGCTCTGGAACTGTACTATCATATGAAAGATAAAAATTAAAAGAAAATGTTGGACAATAATAGGGACATTGGAGAATCCCCATTGGGGAATCTCCGTCGTTATAGGAGGGGCCCTCTCCAGGAGAGCCTTACCCCTCCAGCCCGCCAACGGGGGTTAAACAGGGTTAAAAAGAATTACCTGGGAAGTGCCAATTGTCTTTAGTTTTTTTTCTTTCTCCGAGTTATGTTAGAATAGCAGTTGCTTTGAATGTGCACATGGACAATTGTGAAGGGCAGTAATTCAAAATGTTGGACATGAAGAGAGGCTTGGAGAATTTCTAGGGGGGGGGGGGGGGGCTTCTTCAACAGGAGAGCTGATTCCCCTCCAAACTGCCAACGGGGGAAATAGTGCTAAACATATGGCTTATTTTATAATTTTTTGTTATTGTGGTGTCAGTGCTATTTTTTCATAAATGTATATAGTGATATATCGGCGGATCGACCCGGGAGAGGGGGGCCTTGCGTGTTGCGGGGTCGGTGGTGGGGTCTTGTGTGTTGTGGGGTCGATGTGCGGGGGGGGGGGGGTTATCTGTGACATGGGAGGTAACGGGCTGGGCTCTCCTCTATTGGGCCTGGCCCAATCAATTCAAGGGACCCGTGTCGCAGGTGCCCGGCTCCGTGTATAGAGGTCCTGCGATATGGGGGAGCCCTTATCTCTCGGGGTGGATGGCGGGAGGGGGGGGATATTTCTTTATTAGTTCTGTAATACGAATGTATTGTCTGATGTATGTTTGTAAACTAAAACTAAAACTGCAAAAGAAATATGTAAGTAAAATAATTTTTTTTAAATTTTCATTCAATCAATCACAGCGCATAATGAATTGTAAGTAAGGGTGCAATTAGCACTGTGCAATCCATTCTTTGTGGATCTAGCCCTCTGCAAAGAGTCTGTGTGTAAAAAAAAAGCACACAGAGGCACCGGAGCAAAGAGGCTCATGGTAATGTACACAGAGACAGTACCGCTTGTGGCCAGCAGGTGCCAGAAACGCACATTGCCGCTTTAACACTACCAGCAACCATAGACAATGTAGTAGATTGATTGATTGAAAACTTTCTTAACAGATTGCAGAATGGGAGTACGGCTCAATACACACAATTGTTAAAACACTTTGGTTGCCTAAGGTTAAATTAATGATATACCATAGATTGCCAGCGCTATTTGTCTATGGAGAAAGTCCCCTTCTTTGCAGGGCTATAACTTTTTAAATTCTATTGCTACATTGCCATTATTAGGGCCCATTCAAAGTCCTATATGTATTGTTCATTGTGTAGCAACGTTAAACTTTTTCATTCACATATTCATAGTAAAGTATGGTCTAATGTATAAGTATGTTTTCATCTCTTTCTGCAGCTTTCTCCAGAACGTGATATATAGCCCCAAATGCATTATATTGATGATGAAATACAGTTTGATGGCAATCAGCGCGATATAAAAAATTCCAACTAGACGTACTTCTAGAAGTTACTACACGTCATCTGATGTTGACCGGATGGGCGAGGGGGCGTTTATAATTCCGTGGGCAGCGTTATACCAATCATCTAATGTGGGTCAAATCAGTTATTATCGAAGACGGTAACGTTACACGCTGAAACTCACCCCAGTCTCCGCGCGCCGTTGGGCGATCATCGTCGAGTAGAAATTTTATCATTATGGGATATATTATTACCCGGTCCATCTCCAGCTTGTATAATGGTATATACGTCCAAATCATGTTGTTTATCGAGTTATTGGCAATCGATCGCTATGTAGTGTGACGAGCTAGAGTCACGGAACATGTACCGAGTGGCCGGAAGCAATACGGACGTCTAGCAAAACCTCTAGTGCGCTTCCTGTTAAGCGCTTGCGCCGATCGGCCACCAGATGGCGCTCCTGAACCGCCAGAGAGCTCAGTGGGTCCTGCTGGTGGATCTCAGGCCAGCGGAGGGACATTATGAATCCGATCGCAGATTTTTGAAATATTGATATAAAGACGACGTACAGCGTCCCCCGGCAACTTTAGCATGGCCAGCAAAGACGTCTAAAGACGGCTCCCGGCAGTCAAAGTGTTAAGGGGATGCAGACCAGAGAAAGACTTTCGTCTTGTTTACATCAGGGTCCCCCATTTTCAATTCATCATAGGAGCAATACGTTTAGAGTGACCAGGGAGTGTATGGACTTGGCTACCAACCAGAAGAGCCATAGGTGAGACTTTGATAGTGTCCGTCCAAATATCAAAATCAAATATAATTTTTAGGCTCAGATCAGGTGAAAGTCTGCTGGCTTCGCAGAGAGACCAGGACAGAGAGACCAGGACAGAGAGACCAGGACAGAGAGACCAGGACAGAGAGACCAGGAGAGAAAGACCAGGACAGAGAGACCAGGAGAGAGAGACCAGCTCAGAGAGACCAGGAGAGAGAGACCAGGAGAGAGAGACCAGGACAGAGAGACCAGGAGAGAGAGACCAGGACAGAGAGACCAGGAGAGAGAGACCAGCTCAGAGAGACCAGGACAGAGAGACCAGGAGAGAGAGACCAGGACAGAGAGACCAGGACAGAGAGACCAGGAGAGAGAGACCAGGACAGAGAGACCAGGAGAGAGAGACCAGGACAGAGAGACCAGGACAGAGAGACCAGGAGAGAGAGACCAGGACAGAGAGACCAGGACAGAGAGACCAGCTCAGAGAGACCAGGAGAGAGAGACCAGCTCAGAGAGACCAGGACAGAGAGACCAGGACAGAGAGACCAGGACAGAGAGACCAGGACAGAGAGACCAGGACAGAGAGACCAGGACAGAGAGACCAGGAGAGAGAGACCAGGACAGAGAGACCAGGACAGAGAGACCAGGAGAGAGAGACCAGGAGAGAGAGACCAGGAGAGAGAGACCAGGAGAGAGAGACCAGGACAGAGAGACCAGGACAGAGAGAGACCAGGAGAGAGAGACCAGGACAGAGAGACCAGGACAGAGAGACCAGCTCAGAGATACCAGGAGAGAGAGACCAGGACAGAGAGACCAGGAGAGAGAGACCAGGACAGAGAGACCAGGACAGAGAGACCAGCTCAGAGATACCAGGAGAGAGAGACCAGGACAGAGAGACCAGGAGAGAGAGACCAGGACAGAGAGACCAGGAGAGAGAGACCAGGACAGAGAGACCAGGACAGAGAGACCAGGACAGAGAGACCAGGACAGAGAGACCAGGAGAGAGAGACCAGGACAGAGAGACCAGGACAGAGAGACCAGGAGAGAGACCAGGACAGAGAGACCAGGACAGAGAGACCAGGACAGAGAGACCAGGAGAGAGAGACCAGGACAGAGAGACCAGGAGAGAGAGACCAGGAGAGAGAGACCAGCTCAGAGAGACCAGCTCAGAGAGACCAGGACAGAGAGACCAGGACAGAGAGACCAGGACAGAGAGACCAGCTTGAATTACCAGGTCCAAAAACCAACGCTTTAAGGAGATCGTAAGGTTATCCTATAACCCTAGTTATATGATACTGGCTGAGCGTCTCGCTCTGCCTTCTGAGATAACCCATTATCTCCAGCACCTAGTGTGCTCCGGGGAACAAAACAAATGCACCCACTTGCACGTGACACTGACCACGCCACTCCCATGCGTCCCCTATATTATGCCGGAAGTGGTCACGCCTCACCCTTCCCAGTTCGATTTCCATAAGCGGAAAACATCCAAGGGACCTCAGGGCGCTAAAGAGCGAGACGCTCAGCCAGTATCATATAACTAGGGTTATAGGATAACCTTACGTTATATATCAACTGGCCTTCTGAGATAAAGGGCAGAGCGGACGCGTGGCCAGACAAATGCACCCCCTGAGGGCCCGTAAGCCCCAGCCAGGGAGGAGGGGAGTCTTGTCCACCCGCTCGTCCTAACGAAGGGGGGGGGGGGGAGGCCGTCAACTCAACCAAAGTGCGAAAAAAGGGGAACCAGGCACCCCCGAACGCACAGCGCAAGCGGGACCACGTGTGACACAGCACCCTGCGGTCCACACCCACACACCCCTGCTAGCCCACCTGATGGCGGGATGCAGGAGAGGTCCCGGACCTCAGGACCGCCTGGGAGACAGAACCCCCAGTCATGTCCATGAGGTAAAACCTAACAAAAGGACTCGGGAGGACCAGGAGGCCCAAACAGGGCAGCAGAGGCCGCCACACCACGAGTGGAGTGCGCCCTGACGCCCCCAGGGGGAACCTGTCCAGCCAACGTGTAGCAAAGGGCAATGCCCTCGCACAACCAATGTGACAGGCGCTGCTTGGACAGCGCCTTACCCGCGCGAGGGCCACCGTAACAAACAAACAGTTGATCGGAAGCCCCGAGATCCCGCCTGCAACTAAGGTAAACCTCCAGTGCACGGACAGGACACGACAGGTGAAGGCTCACCTCCAACCCACTAGCGTGAGGAGGAGGGCGAAACGCCTGAAGCACAATATCCCAGGAGCGATAAGAGCTCCGGATATTCTTTGGCACGAAGGCCAGATCAGGCCACAGAGTCGCCTGCTATCGGCCCGAATAGACAGGTACTCCGACCGCACCAAGAGAGCACATGGCTCACCCACGCACTTAGCGGAGGTGATGGCCCAAAAAGGAACGCGGTCGCAGACAGACGATCCAATGGCGCCTGCTCAAGGGGGGCCCCCAACAGCCTTTCCAGAACAGTTGGAGGTCCCGACTCGGAGACAGAGAACATTCCACAGGCTTGAGACGCCGTGCGCCAAGCAAGAACGTTCCTGGCGTCAACCACAGAAGAGTTAAGACGCATCCCCACCAGATTCACCCTTTCAGCAGCCAAGCCTAGAGGCTGCCCCAGAACAGGAGGCAGAACAGAGTTCCACGTGCCTGAGAGAGGGCCCGCGGTGACCACGGAACAGGCCACGGTGGGGCCACCAAGAGCTGAATCAGGGCCGGGAACCACACAGCCGAGCCCCGGCCCGGTGCGACCAGGATCAAAGTCCCGCGCTCCTGATGTACCTGCCCCAACAGCTGAGCTATCAGGTGTATGGGGGGGGGAACGTGTACAGAATCCCGGGCGGCCACGGACACATCGAGAAGGTAACCACCCCCAGAGAGGGGTTGTCCTTCCGACTGACCGAGAACCACAAGGGGCACTGGTGGGACTGTCTGCTCGCAAACAGGTCCACCGTGGCCTCCCCGAATCGGTCCCAGACCTGTCTGACTATGTCTGGACGTAGTCCCCACTCGTCGGGGTGAAGAACGCCCCGCGACATCACATCTGCACCCACATTCTCCCTGCCGGGGATGTGGAGAGCCCTCAGGCTGCGCAGATTGAGAGACGCCCATAGCCAGAGCTCGACCGCCGCCCGGTGCAGACGGGGGGAGCGTACTCCTCCCCGTCTGTTGATATACGACGCCGACGTCGTGCTGTCCATCCTGATCAGAACATACTTGCCCATCACATGGTGGCCGAGCCGCTTGAGGACCAGAAGGACCGCCTTCAATTCCAACACATTGATATGTAGAGCAGACCGGGCAGCATGGTCTTGCCAGCTGCCCCCTACTGCGTCGGTCTGACACGTCCCCCCCCATCCCGTGAGGGAGGCGTCGGTGAAGACCGTGACGTGTGACAGCCTGCTGCCCATGGAGACCCCCACTGGTGAGGGCTGAATAACCTCAAAACCTCGCGCGATGGTTGTGACGTCGGCTGGCCCTAAGACCCCATCACCCGACACCATTTTCGACAGAAAAGCAGCCAATTGAGCAATGTTATTAGTTGCTGCTAAATTCTGTACTGCGGCGGTATAAGCTTCATCAGCCCACTCAGCCAGCCACTGGAAAAAGATAAAGGAAGGGTGTAAGCGTGACCACTTCCTGTGTGTGTCAACTTTTTCACGTGCACAATATGTGCATGGAGATAAGATATCATCTCAATATGGCAGAGCGAGACGCGATGTTGTATTTAACACTATAAAGTATTTTGTTTTTATGTTTTCTGTTTCTTTGCTTGCATGTAATTTTAGCCATCTTAATTGTTAGTTTAATTTTTTTTTATCTTTTTCCCCCTCCTTTTTCCTCCGATTTTCTCCCATCCCAATGTTAGTCGTTATGCCAATTTCCAATCCCCTTCCTGGTCGCTGCGCACTTACCCCCCACAGTCGGTCTGGGAGAGTGGAGGCTACCACGTGCTTCCTCCGACACACGTCTAGCCAATCAACCGCTTCTTTTCACCTGGCAGCGCGGACTCTCACTGAGAGGGTGTAGCGTGTGGAAGGATCACACTACCCCCCTTAGATCCTATCCGCGCTGAGCAGGCGCCCCGTCCGAACTGTAGGAGTCGCTGTTTACAACGACCCGGACCCACCCCGCCAGCTTCTCCCACCCTCTAATACTGCCAATTGTATTAGTGTGAACGGCCAGCCAAGCTGGTGACAACGCCGGGAGCTGGATTCGAACAGGCGAATCCAGCGTCTCCGGCGTTGGTGACGAACGCAATCTCCGCTACGCCACCTGACCGCCCTAAAATAGAGTACTGACTTTTAATAATTTTGTTTTGCAATAATAATTGTTTTTGTATGTATTTTTTTTGTGTGGACCCCAGGAAGACTATAGCTGGTTGCTATGGCACCAGCTAATGTGCTAATCCGTAATAAAATCAAATCAAATCAAATCAGCATGGCTCAGAGTAAAAAACGTTTCTCATTGCTTGTCATGGGTCGTCTGGCAGCCACACACACCAACCAATGATCTCATATGACCAACAATATTGAACCGGTAACACACACAAGAGAGAGCGCTGTGTTGTGGCCGTTGGCACCGCTCGCTGTGGTTGGCTGCTGGAACAAGGCTGTGTGGCCCCTGAATGGAACGCCTCTCAGCCAATCACAATGCTTGTCTGGAATTGAACGCTGTATAATCAGAAGTCATTTGATGGTCATTTAGTTTCACGGGCTGGCTGGCTTACTGAGTCAATATCTCTCCTGATCTCCCCCCCCCCCCCCCCCCCCCGCGGCAGACCTCACCGTAGTTGGAGCAGGGCCGGACTGGGGAAATCATTCAGGCTGGGAAATATATATTATTATTTTATTATTTTTTTTGTTCTCACTTATTCTGTATTTTTGCTCCCATCCCAATTTAGTCGTTATGCCAATTCCCTTCCTGGTCGTTGCGCGCATTGCCCCACTGTCGGCCTAGGGAGGGTGTAGAACTACCGCATCATGCCTCCTCCGATACATGTGGAGTCAGCCAGCCGCTTCTTTTCACCTGACAGCGAGGAGTCTCACCGGGGGAACGTAACGCGTGCGGAGGTTCACGCTATTTCCCCCCCGATCCCCTCCCTGCCGAACAGGCGCCCCGACCGACCAGTAGGAGTCGCTGTTTACAACGACCAGGATACCAGGGGTGTAAAGTACTTGAGTAATTGTACTTCGTTACAATACTTAAGTACTGTTTTGGGGAATTTGTACTTTACTCGAGTAGTATTAGGTTTGTATACTTTGTACTTTTACTCCATTACATTTCAGAGAAAAAAAACATACTTTTTACTCCTTACATTTAAAATGCAGACCTATACAAAGTACAAAGTACAAATCTCACAGGTCCAACCATTTTAATTAGTATATTTTAATTGTTTATCTGGCCGAACTAGCAGAGAGCAGAGAGCAGAGAGCAGAGAGCAGAGAGCAGAGAGCAGAGAGAGAGCAGAGAGCAGAGAGCAGAGAGCAGAGAGCAGAGAGCAGAGAGCAGAGAGCAGAGAGCAGAGAGCAGAGAGCAGAGAGCAGAGAGCAGAGAGCAGAGAGCAGAGAGCAGAGAGCAGAGAGCAGAGAGGAGAGAGCAGAGAGCAGAGAGCAGAGAGCAGAGAGCAGAGAGCAGAGAGGAGAGAGCAGAGAGAGAGCAGAGAGCAGAGAGCAGAGAGCAGAGAGCAGAGAGCAGAGAGCAGAGAGCAGAGAGCAGAGAGAGAGAGCAGAGAGCAGAGAGAGAGAGCAGAGAGCAGAGAGCAGAGAGCAGAGAGAGAGAGCAGAGAGCAGAGAGCAGAGAGCAGAGAGCAGAGAGCAGAGAGCAGAGAGCAGAGAGCAGGGAGTAGAGAGCAGAGAGCAGAGAGCAGAGAGCAGAGAGCAGAGAGCAGAGAGCAGAGAGCAGAGAGCAGGGAGCAGAGAGCAGAGAGCAGAGAGCAGAGAGCAGAGAGCAGAGAGCAGAGAGCAGAGAGCAGAGAGCAGAGAGCAGAGAGCAGAGAGCAGAGAGCAGAGAGAGCAGAGAGAGCAGAGAGCAGAGAGCAGAGAGCAGAGAGCAGAGAGCAGAGAGTAGAGAGCAGAGAGCAGAGAGTAGGTTGGAGTTAGAGAGCAGAGAGCAGAGAGAGCAGAGAGAGCAGAGAGCAGAGAGCAGAGAGCAGAGAGCAGAGAGCAGAGAGCAGAGAGCAGAGAGCAGAGAGGAGAGAGGAGAGAGCAGAGAGCAGAGAGTAGGTTGGAGTTAGAGAGCAGAGAGCAGAGAGCAGAGAGCAGAGAGCAGGGAGCAGAGAGCAGAGAGCAGAGCAGAGAGCAGGTTGGAGTTAGAGAGCAGAGAGCAGAGAGCAGAGAGCAGAGAGCAGAGCAGAGAGCAGAGAGCAGGTTGGAGTTAGAGAGCAGAGAGCAGAGAGCAGAGAGCAGAGAGCAGAGAGCAGAGAGCAGAGAGCAGAGAGCAGAGAGGAGAGAGCAGATAGCAGAGAGCAGAGAGCAGAGAGCAGGTTGGAGTTAGAGAGCAGAGAGCAGAGAGCAGAGAGCAGAGAGCAGAGAGCAGAGAGCAGAGAGCAGAGAGCAGAGAGCAGAGAGCAGAGAGTAGGTTGGAGTTAGAGAGTAGAGAGCAGTGATCCTTGGTTATCACCGTCCAACTTGCTTCCAAAGTCTAGAATCAGTAATAGTTCTAAACTGGACAGTACCAAGAACAAGAACCATCAATGGTACTTCCTGGAATCATTACAGTACTGTACCACAGAGGTACTGAATAACCCTTTGGAACCACTAAGTTCTATATGGAACCACTGATGGTTCTACTAATAGCAGTGAAAACCATTTTAAGGTTTCAAACGGTTCTTCAAATAGTAAAGGTTTCCACACACATTATTAAGGGGGCACTTCAGAAAAGGCGTACAATAATACAGTTCCAAAAAGCAATGCTGATGTATTTTGCACATAATCTCACACATATCCCAAAAACATGAACACTTTTGTACACGTTAATTTAGTTTGACAGTTATTGAGAGTACATTTGTTTGAATATGGCCACCAGTGATGTCATATGACACACACGACATACAGATAGACAGTACTGCTACATCTATACATTTATGACATAACAGATTTTCAAATACAGTACTGTTTGTGATACTAAAAAAATCCAGAAAAAGAGTGTATATACATTTGACATAGAAACTGTGCATTGGAGGAGGTTGGGTAGGTGGGGTGGGGCTGTACATTGGAGGTGGGGGGGGGGGGGGGGGGTTGGGTAGGGGGGACACACACTGTACATTGGAATACTGACATACATTTGACATAGAAACTGTACATTGGAGGAGGTTGGGTAGGTGGGGTGGGGTTGGGTGGGGCTGTACATTGGAGGTGGTGGGGGGGGGGGGGGGGGGGTTGGGTACATTGGAATACTGACAAAGCCATGCTTGGTCTTTATTGTACAACTGGGTTAGGACATTTGTAGGGGCCAGTTTTGAATTGCAGTCTCCCGTAGGTGTTCTTTGAGAGTGTTTTTGAAGGTGGGTAGTGATTCATATTCCTTTACAGCTTTGGGTAGGGCGTTCCACATTGATGTGGCATAATTGCGAAACGTGTTTAGTCCCTTGTTTGAGCCGAATCTGGGTTTTACATGATTTGTGGAGCTCCCTCTGGTGTTGTGGTCGTGGTATTCACTGACCTTTGGGAAGTATTTTGACATGTACATGGGTACCTTGGTCGTGTAGTGTATCTTGTAGATCAGGCCCATTGCAAGTTGCTGTACTCTGTCGTATAAAGATAAGCTTTGCAAAAAAAGTATGCAGTCCTCAAGTTCAAGTAAAAAAATTGCCACTTTTCTGGGTGCATGTTATGTGGTTAAATTTAGGATATTGCAACCACTGCAGAAAAATGTGAGTACACAAGTTCACGTTCAACTCAAGTTCAGACCTATATGCTACTCTATTTCATTAGCACTAAAAGTGATTTTTCCTTTTTTGCATTAGTAACTTCAGAATGTTATCTTTCAAAAGAGACCAGGCTTATGCATGTGCTATAAGCATAACGTATAAAGATAAGCTTTGCAAAAAAAGTATGCAGTCCTCAAGTTCAAGTAAAAAAAAATTGCCGCTTTTCTGGGTGCATGTTAAGAGGTTAAAACAATAAAGGCATCTTTGAGTAAACTTTGAGTAGAGATTCAAGATTCAAGAGGTTTATTCATCACATAGATATAGTACAGTACATACACAAGACATAGTGAAATGAAGGTGGCCATGCCCGCTTCGATTGTACAAAGTATCATTAAGTATCTCGAGGCTGGGGCCAGCATGTCCTCTTTTTTGGAAATCAAAATATGGTCACCCTAGTTAAGCCAACATTAGTGAGGAATTATTTACTCGTTGCTGATGAAATTCAAGACACCAACACTATTGTCTATTACCTTTTGCAGAAAAAGAAACAGTCTGATAAGAAGAAACTAAGTGAGAAAATTAAAGAAAAGGAAAATTTACAAAGAAAAAAGGAGGAGGACTTGAAAAAAAGGGTAAGTAATTAATCTCTAGTCAGTTGTTTATATAACTGCAGGTCCACAAAATGCATAATGGGATAAGCGGTGGCCTAAATGATAGAGAAGGTGGTTTGTGACCGGAAGGTTGCCGATTCAATCCCCTGGACAGGCAGAAAAAAATCTGGGTGGGGAAGTGAATGAATAGCTCTCCCTTGTCCCTCAATACCAACCACTGAAGTGCCATTGAGCAAGGCATTTAATCCCCAACTGCAACCAACACTGATAACTTTAGCAACGTACGTTGGCAAGATTAGTAACAGGCTGCAGTTCACTTGCTATCCATAGCTAAAGATTGCACAGGGCAGCCACAGCGTTATTAGTCTGTCAAAATGGTTTGATCAAATTACCATCGGATTGCAAATATACAGTCGGGTTCATAAATATTTGGACATGAACACGGATTTTCATAATTCTGGCTCTCTACACCACCACAATGGATTTGAAATGAAACAATCAAGACATGCTTTGAGTACAGGCTCTCAGCCTGTTAAAATGATTTCTGTATTTCTAGATGTGCCTTTTTTAAGGGACCTGTTCCATGGCTAGGTGTGTTATTCCCTCGTTATTTAATTTACAAGGAGGAGATAAAATGATAGATGAAATAATCAGTGAAGCAAGCCATTATTAGGCATTAAAATGAGGTGTGGCTAAATCAACCGTTTGCTTCATTCTTAAAAAGAGAGAACCCACTGGTGAGCTCAGCAACACCAAAAGACCCAGAAGACCACAGAAAATAATAATAATAAACTTTATTTGGGGGCGCCTTTCAAGACACCTTACAGGTCATAATAACAAAGCAAGAGAGTCAAAGTAAAAAATAGTGGTCTTGGCAAGTTAGAAAACTAACAAACAAACAAAACAACAAAAAAGGTGGTATTTCTATCCTTTCCTCCACACAAGCGTACGGCTCCTGGCTCAGGTGAAGCAGTAATCCAGGTGGTCCAGCAGCTCTCGGTACTCGATGGCTAGGTACGAGGCGTGACACTGTGGACACTCCAGGAAGCTCGTCTCCAGGAGGTTACCCACTTTAGAGGAGGAGGAGGAGGAGGAGGGGCTGAGGGGGTCAAACTCCAGCCTGTTGTAGGAGCTGGGCTCGGAGAAGCGACTGCTCGGGTGCTGCTTTGCCGCCTCCAGCCTGCTGATTTGGTCGCGGGCCTTGCGTAGCTCTTTCAGACCCTTACGCAACTGGCGCTGCGCGATCCTCCTTAGCGGAGAGCTGCTGCTGCAGCTCAGCAGACCTCTTCCTCTCCTCCTCCAGCCTGACGTCCACTCTGTGCTGCTGCAGCTCAGCAGACCTCTTCCTCTCCTCCTCCAGCCTGACGTCCACTCTGTGCTGCAGCAGCTCAGCAGACCTCTTCCTCTCCTCCTCCAGCCTGACGTCCACTCTGTGCTGCAGCAGCTCAGCAGACCTCTTCCTCTCCTCCTCCAGCCTGACTCCACTCTGTGCTGCTGCAGCTCAGCAGACCTCTTCCTCTCCTCCTCCAGCCTGACGTCCACTCTGTGCTGCTGCAGCTCAGCAGACCTCTTCCTCTCCTCCTCCAGCCTGACAACCTGGGCATTGTTTGAAATTAATGGTGGGGCTGACGGCACGGCGGCCGGCTGGTTCTTGAGGTTCTGGGTCCACTCAGAGAGGTCTGGGTACAACCTGTCTCTCTGCTCCACCACCGCCTCTCCTCTCCTGGCAGACAGCTTTTTTGAGATCTTCATCTTCTTCTTCTTGTGAACAATGAGATCTTCTTCTTCTTCTTCTTATTTGAATTTCCGGCAGAGTAGACGCATCGAGGCGTATTACTGCCCTCCGCAATTCTTTTTATGGGCTCTTCTTCTTCTCCTTCTTCTCCTTCTTTTTCTTCTTCTACTGGACCCCGTCATCACCTACATTGTCCATTGGAGTGCAGCTACTGCTGCTACTTCCTGTCTGAGCCCCCCTCCGCGGGATTTCTTATACTACACTAGTGGTGTTCCATCTTTAGGCCTCTTCAACTCACACTTTCTCCTTCTTCTCTGCTCCTCTTGCCTGTCCAATACTAATACATACACTAACGCTATATCCTCTGGTACAACTCTGAAGCATGCAGAAATGTCAGCACTGCCTCTGTGATCAACTGGTGGTTCTCATTATCCATGCCAAAGAATGATTTAAGAGAGAAGGAAGATACTCCCAGCTCTACCAGACTTTTATAAAAGATTTCCCTCTCTTTCCTATACCTTTCACATTTTAGGAAGACATGCCCGACAGTTTCAGTCTCTCCACATTCACACACCCCATCTGGATGTTTGCCCACAATGAACAAGCTACTGTTCAACCCACAGTGCCCCAGCCTCAGTCTACACATCTTCACCCTATCACTCCTTGACCCATATCCCTCCACCTTGATCTTGACCCGAGGCTGCAGAGAGAAATAGTGCCTTCCCTTGGTCCCCCTTTCCCACTCATCCTGCCACTCAGCCTCAACTCCTTTCTTTATCTTATCTCTGAGTTCTACTCTTCCCATTGAAATACCTATCTCTTCCTCCCTTCCCAGGCTCTGTTTGGCAAGGGAGTCAGCCATCTCATTCCCCGCAATCCCAGCGTGTCCCGGGACCCAACAAAACTCCACTGACCAGCCTGCCTTCGCAATCCTATATAAAACCAACATTATTTCCTGAATGAGATCAGGGCGAGCTTTAGACCCACCTGCACTCAGAGCCATCAGTGCAGCAGCCGAGTCAGAGCATATAATCACCTGGCTTGGTCCCACTTCCTCCACCCACCACAATGCCCAGAGGATGGCAAGCAACTCTGTCACAAATACTGAGCTGCCATCGGATATTCTTTGTCCCTTACCGATCCCTAACCAAGGCACCCACCACCCAAATCCTGCCCTCCCACTTTCAGGATCCACAGAGCCATCAGTGTACACCTCCAGAGCCCCTGATTCCAGAAGGAACCTCTCTATTTCCTCCACAATCTCGCCCTTATCCTCCTCCTTCAAGAACCTAAGTTCAATGACTCGATCAGGCAATAGCCAAAATGGCACTGATAGCCACCGAGTGTGCTCCGCCACTCCCCCCTGATGCAGTCTCAACTTCCTGGCCCACTGATCAATACTGGCCAAAAAAGGTTTATACTTATCCCCATCTCCTGAAAGTAAACACCTAGCTGGGAAGGACAGACTTGTCCCACTCAATTTTGCCCAGTACTGTAGCCCTAACTTTACTCTCCTCAGGTTTAGGGGCAACTCCCCCATTTCCACCAATAGTGCTGAAGCAGGGGTGGTCTTAAAAGCTCCACAGCAGATTCTCAAAGCCTTGCACTGAAGCACATCCAGCTTTCGCAAATTAAACTTGGCCGCAGAGCCGTACACATAACAACCATAATCAATTGTTGACCTGATCATCGCCTGGTATATCATGCACGTGGTCTCTCTATCCGCTCCCCACCCACTCCCAGCCAAACTTCTCAGCACATTCACTATTCTTTCACACTTTGCCAGGATTTTCTCTATATGAACAGCCCAATTCAATCTTTCGTCAAACCAAACTCCCAAAAATTTAAACACCTTTACTCTCTCTAAGGGAGATCCATACATAACCAGCCTTCCCCTAGGCACCCTCTTTCTAAAACCAAAAATCATATAATTAGACTTAGAGGCGGATATTTTAAAACCCCACTTGTCTCCCCATTCCTCTACATCCCCCAGAGCTCTTTGTACCTGCTTTAAACAATACTCAACATTCTTCCCTCTTTTCCATATGGCCCCATCGTCCGCAAATAAAGACAACCCATATCCTTTTCCAATTTGCCCAAAAATGTCATTAATCATCACATCGAAGAGGACCGGGCTAATCACGCTTCCTTGCAATTGTTGAATATATACTGTACACAAATGTTCTAGAATGTTCTATTATGACACCATACTGTGACATCACAAATGTTCTAGAATGTTCTATTATGACATCATACTGTGACATCACAAATGTTCTAGAATGTTCTATTATGACATCATACTGTGACATCACTAATGTTCTAGAATGTTCTATTATGACATCATACTGTGACATCACTAATGTTCTAGAATGTTCTATTATGACTAGTGCTGTCAGGCGATTAAAAAAATTAATCGAATTAATTACAGGATTTGTAATTAATTAATCTAATTAATCGCATTTTAATCGCATTACCATTTTATGCCTCATATTGTTATGGTTTGACACCGACCCCAAACGCAACGACACAAGAGAGTTGGATTCAGAGTTGCCAAATACAAGGGCTTGTTTATTTGATGACTAGAATAAGTGAAACAGGGAAAGCAGGTCAACAAGAACAGGTACAATGAACAAGGGGCAAAGTTCTGCTGCTCTGCAGCTTCTCCCGGAAGGGTAGTCTTGGGAAGCAGGAGCAGGCCTCTGTACCGCTCTGCAGACTCTCACGGCGGACCTCTCAGATGTTGTGCAAGACCGAGAGAGGGAGAGAGGGAACGGGTCAGTGACAGAGCAGACTTGAAACGAGCTGGAGGACAGGGTGTTATATTCTTCGTGTTAAACAACACAGTGATGTGCAATCCTCCAAAAACAGCCCAAGTGAAATATCTTCATGTAAACACACAGTGAGCAAAAATCCAACACCGTCCAAATGTGAAATACTATCTTCGTGTAAACACACAGTGAGCAAAAATCCAAACACAGTCCAAATGTGAAACAATATCTTCGTGTAAATACACAGTGAGCAAAAATCCAACACAGTCCAAATGTGAAATAATATCTTCGTGTAAATACACAGTGGGAGGTGGAAGATCCCGAAATATTATTCCATAAAGGAAAGGGCAAAAACGATAATGGCTGGGTGAGTGACTGTCTGACAAAAAGGTGGTAGACTTCAGTGTAAAGGTTACACACGAAAATAGGAAATAGGTCAAGACAGTCAATCTAGAAAAACTCACCCAGACGAGCTGCGTAAAGGAACAGGAACAAACAGTGGAGGCGAGCGCGCGCCACGGAGCAGGTATCCAAGCGAAGGCTTCTAGGAATTTCCTGGAGAATAGCACAGTGAAACAGAAGCAACGGGGAAAAACATCCAGCGACAAATCAAGACGAACCAACAACTTAGGGTGGGGAAAACGGGGTATAAATAATGAGGGATCGATTGATTGAAAGGCAGTGACAGCTGGGGAATGTGATTGAAAAGCGTGGGGAAGTGAGGGAACCAGTCAGCGACGTCTCAGATGACGTCAGCGGGGAGAAACGTGTGAACGAGGGAATTGAAATACTTGACAGAAAAAATGAATGAAAACAAAGCGAGGGTGGTTAAAGGAACAGAACGAGTGAGAAGGCAAGGACAGAAACCTCACAGTACCCCCCCCTCAACGGGAGCCGCCCGGCGACCAGGCCGACCCGGCTCGTCAGGATGGGCCCGATGGAAGTCGGTGATCAAGCCGGGATCCACGATGAGCTGCCGGGAGACCCAGCTACGCTCCTCAGGGCCGTAACCCTCCCAGTCCACCAGGTATTGGAATCCCCGGCCCCGCCGACGAACGCCCATCAACCGGCGGACCTGCCACTGGGGGTGACCATCCACTAGCACAGGAGGCGGTGGATCAGGAGCCGGAGGCATAAGGGGACTGAGGGAGACGGGCTTAACCCGGGAGACATGGAACACGGGGTGGATGTGCATGGATGCAGGAAGCTTCAGGCGCAGGGCCGCCGGACTGAGTACCTTCAGGACCTCGAAAGGACCGACGAAGCGAGGGTTGAGCTTCTTGGCCGAGGACCGTAGCGGGAGGTCCTTCGCGGAGAGCCACACCCTCTGCCCAGGGCGGTAAGTCGGCGCGGGAACCCGGCGCCGGTCGGCACCACGACAGGCGCGCTCAGATGTCCGGAGCAGCGCGGTCCTGGTGATCTCCCAAACGCGACGGCAGCGGTCGAGGTGGACCTGCACGGAGGGAACTGCCACTTCCGTCTCCAGTGCGGGAAAAAGAGGGGGCTGGTAGCCTAGGGAGGCCTCAAAGGGGGAGAGGCCGGTGGCGGAACTGACCATTGAGTTGATCGAGTATTCAACCCAGGGAAGGAAACGACTCCAGGATGCCGGCCTCTCGGCTGCCACACACCGAAGAGCAGACTCCACGCTCTGGTTCATCCTCTCCGTCTGCCCGTTTGTCTGGGGATGGTAGCCGGAGGAGAGACTGACCGTTGCCCCCAATCCCTTGCAGAAAGCCCGCCAAACCTGGGAGGTGAACTGGGGCCCCCGGTCAGAGACGATGTCCTGGGGGAAACCGTGAAGGCGGAACACGTGGTGCGTCAGGAGGTCCGCCGTCTCGGCTGCTGAGGGAAGCTTGGAGAGGGCCACGAGGTGGACCCCCTTGCTGAATCGATCCACCACGGTTAGAAGGCAGGTGTTCCCCTGGGAGGAGGGTAGTCCAGTGACGAAGTCGAGCGCCACATGTGACCACGGACGGCTTGGAACGGGAAGTGGCTGCAAGAGCCCGGAGGGTGCCTGGTGAGAGGCCTTGCTGCGGGCACAGACCGCGCAGGCCAATACGAACTCCTTGACGTCGTTTCGCATGGTGGGCCACCAGAAACGACGAGCCAGGAAGGAGAACGTGCGATGGACGCCTGGGTGGCAGGCGAACCGGCTGGTATGGCCCCACAGCAGTACCTGGGACCGGACAGAGTCAGGGACGAAGAGACGGCTCCTAGGGACGTTGCTTGGAGCACGTTGGAAGCGTAGGGCACGCCTCACCACACCCTCGATGCCCAAGGTGATGGCTCCAACCACTCGGGCCTCCGGGATGATGGGAGATGGGTCCTCAGAGGGTGGAGCCCCCTTGGAGTGCATCCGGGACAGGGAGTCGGCCTTCGTGTTGCGGGAACCGGGGCGGAAGGTCAGCGAGAAGTCGAACCGACTGAGGAAACTGGCCCATCTCGCCTGCCGACCGTTGAGGCGCCTGGAAGCGCGGATGAACGTTAGGTTCTTGTGGTCCGTCCAGATGGTAAAAGGCTCCTCGGCACCCTCTAGCCAATGACGCCACTCCTCCAGAGCCGCCACGACCGCCAGTAGCTCCCGATTGCCGGTGTCGTAGTTCCTCTCGGCGGGGAGGAAGCGACGCGAGTAGAAGGCGCAAGGATGTACCTTCTGGTCGGAAGGAGAACGCTGGGATAGGACAGCGCCCAGGCCAGAATCCGAGGCGTCCACCTCCACGATGAACTGTCTCTTGGGGTCAGGGTGGAGCAGGATAGGAGCGGAAGTGAACCTTCTCTTGAGGGAGCGGAACGCAGCGCATGCCGCTGGGGACCAGTCGAACGGCAGAGCGGGGGAGGTCAGCTTGGTAAGAGGCTCCGCCACTTGGCTGTAGTTCCGGATGAACCTTCGGTAGAAGTTTGCGAACCCGAGGAAACTCTGTAGCTCCTTCCGAGTGGTGGGTTCCGGCCAATCCTCCACAGCCTGGATCTTGCGAGGATCCGCTCGGGTCAAGCCCTTCTCCACGATGAAGCCCAGGTAGTCGACGGAGTTGGAGTGGAAACGGCACTTCTCCGCCTTGACGAAGAGCCGATTGTGGAGGAGGCGCTCCAGCACCCGGCGGACATGCAGGATGTGTTCCTCGAGGGTCCTGGAAAAGATAAGAATGTCGTCCAGGTACACCACCACGAACACCTCCAGCATGTCACGGAGGACATCGTTCATGAGTGCCTGGAATACCGCCGGGGCGTTGGTGAGACCGAACGGCATCACAAGGTACTCATAGTGGCCCCTGGGGGTCTTGAAGGCGGTCTTCCATTCATCGCCCTCACGGATACGGACAAGATGATAGGCACTTCGGAGATCCAGCTTGGTGAAGAACGAGGCCTGGGTCAGTGGCTCGAAGGTGGAGCTCATGAGAGGTAGGGGGTATTTGTTCTTGATGGTGATCTCGTTGAGCTGACGATAGTCGATGCAGGGTCGCAGGTCCCCATCCTTCTTTCCAACAAAGAAGAACCCGGCCGCCACCGGGGAGGAGGAAGGCCGAATGAGTCCTGCTTCCAATGACTCAGAGATGTAGAGATCCATCGCCTTCTTCTCCGGGGCAGTCAGACTGTAGAGGCGGCTGCCGGGAAGGGGAGCCCCTTGGCGGAGGTTGATGGCGCAGTCATAGGGGCGGTGAGGTGGAAGGGACTGAGCCCTGGTCTTACTGAATACCTCCATGAGGTCGTGGTACTCGGGAGGAACGGACGAGGGATCCGGGGGCAACTCACCAGCCGGTCTCCGGGGCGGGGGACAAGACGCCGCCTGTAGACAGCGGGCGTGACAGGAGGAGCTCCAGCCCCTGATGGTACCGGAGGCCCAGGCGATGTGGGGCTCGTGCAGCGCGAGCCAGGGCCTACCCAGGACCACCGGGACAAGGGGGGATTGGGTAATGAGGAACTGGATCCTCTCTACGTGGTTCCCAGCAATGGTCAGCAAGACTGGGCCGGTCCGTTGAGAGATGTCGGCCAGGCGGTGTTGGTCCAACGAAAAGATCTCCAAGGGCCTCACAAGGGCCTCAAGAGGTATGTTGGCTTGGGTGGCAAACTCGAAGTCGAGGAAGTTCTCGTCTGCCCCAGAGTCGATGAGGGCCTCCACCGTGGCACGTTGGTCCCCCCAGGCCAGGGTGACGCTCAACAGATGGTCAGGTGGTGCGCGGCGCTGGGAATGGGAAAAACGGCTCACCAGGATCTCCCGGGGTCTTGGTGAGCCCGATCTTTTGGCCGGGTAGGGCAGTCGGCGATACGGTGTCCCGCACCTCCGCAGTAGAGGCAGAGACCGGACCTGAGCCTTGCCTGACGCTCCGCCTGGCTCAGATGAGAGCGTCCCAGCTGCATGGGTTCCTCCTCGCGCACCGGACGGGGAAGCCTGTTACCCACAGTAGTGTTGGGGACGGGGCGTCCAGGAGTCCGGGGTGCTTCAGGAGGTGACAGTCGGGCCCTCTCGCGCCTTCTCTCCAGGAGGCGTCCGTCAATACGGATGACAAGGCTAAACAGCTCCTCGAGGGAGTCGGGCACCTCCCTGGTAGCGAGCTGGTCCCGGACTGCGTCACTGAGCCCCCTTATGAAGGTTAGGCGAAGAGCAGGTTCGTTCCATCCGCTCTCCACCGCCGCCAGTCGAAACTCCATGACATAGTCCGTCACCCTGCTGCTCCCTTGCCGGAAGGTCCCCAACCGGGCTCCAGGGTCCAGACCTCGGGCTGGATGGTGGAACACTCTGCGGAGCTCCGCCACGAAGTCTGGGTAGGAGAACAAAAAATCTGCTTCCATTGCCCAGGAGGATGTGACCCACTGGGCAGCATGGCCTGAAAGTAGGTTGGTTATATAAGCCACTCGGGACCCATGAGCTGAAAAACGGCTTGGCTGATGACGGAAAACCAACTCACATTGCATGATGAATGTGGCACACTCCTCGGGATTACCGTCAAACAGCCGTGGGACGGAGAGAAGGGGTTCCCGAGGTGCGAGATCTGCTGGGGCTGCGGGGAATGTTCCTGGAGGGTGTGAGAGATGAAAAGTATTAACGGCGTCGCCCAGCGAGTTAAGCTGGGCGAGAATCTCGGACTGTTGTCCCGCCATAGCGGCCATTGAACCCTGCATAGGCAGGACCTGGTCCCTGAGGTTCTGCACCGCAGCCGCAGCCCGCTCTAGTTGGAGACCGTGATCCCTGGTCAACTCGACTTGAAATGCAAGTGCGGTTCTGACCCCCTCTGTGTCGGCTGGGGTCGTCATGGTTGGTTCGTAATGTTATGGTTTGACACCGACCCCAAACGCAACGACACAAGAGAGTTGGATTCAGAGTTGCCAAATACAAGGGCTTGTTTATTTGGTGACTAGAATAAGTGAAACAGGGAAAGCAGGTCAACAAGAACAGGTACAATGAACAAGGGGCAAAGTTCTGCTGCTCTGCAGCTTCTCCCGGAAGGGTAGTCTTGGGAAGCAGGAGCAGGCCTCTGTACCGCTCTGCAGACTCTCACGGCGGACCTCTCAGATGTTGTGCAAGACCGAGAGAGGGAGAGAGGGAACGGGTCAGTGACAGAGCAGACTTGAAACGAGCTGGAGGACAGGGTGTTATATTCTTCGTGTTAAACAACACAGTGATGTGCAATCCTCCAAAAACAGCCCAAGTGAAATATCTTCATGTAAACACACAGTGAGCAAAAATCCAACACCGTCCAAATGTGAAATACTATCTTCGTGTAAACACACAGTGAGCAAAAATCCAAACACAGTCCAAATGTGAAACAATATCTTCGTGTAAATACACAGTGAGCAAAAATCCAACACAGTCCAAATGTGAAATAATATCTTCGTGTAAATACACAGTGGGAGGTGGAAGATCCCGAAATATTATTCCATAAAGGAAAGGGCAAAAACGATAATGGCTGGGTGAGTGACTGTCTGACAAAAAGGTGGTAGACTTCAGTGTAAAGGTTACACACGAAAATAGGAAATAGGTCAAGACAGTCAATCTAGAAAAACTCACCCAGACGAGCTGCGTAAAGGAACAGGAACAAACAGTGGAGGCGAGCGCGCGCCACGGAGCAGGTATCCAAGCGAAGGCTTCTAGGAATTTCCTGGAGAATAGCACAGTGAAACAGAAGCAACGGGGAAAAACATCCAGCGACAAATCAAGACGAACCAACAACTTAGGGTGGGGAAAACGGGGTATAAATAATGAGGGATCGATTGATTGAAAGGCAGTGACAGCTGGGGAATGTGATTGAAAAGCGTGGGGAAGTGAGGGAACCAATCAGCGACGTCTCAGATGACGTCAGCGGGGAGAAACGTGTGAACGAGGGAATTGAAATACTTGACAGAAAAAATGAATGAAAACAAAGCGAGGGTGGTTAAAGGAACAGAACGAGTGAGAAGGCAAGGACAGAAACCTCACACATATTATATATTCTATAATCATATTTCAAATTGCATGTGTCCGGATGGCAGAATTCAGTACTGTATCTACAAAACCTTCTGTTTAATCATCTTCCATCTATTAATTTGCTTAGATTTCAATTGAAAAGATGGTCAATTTGAGCATGGTGTTATTCACAGTCAAAGATAAAAAAAAAATTGATATTCTCATTACAATTTACTCAAAATAAAATGTTCATTCAATCAATCACCGCGCAGATTGATTGATTGAATGAGAATGTTATTAACAGATTGCAGAATGGGTACAATACAGTACGGCTCAATACACACAATTGTTAAGGGAATGCAGACCAGAGAAAGACGTTTGTCTTGTTTACATCAGGGTCCCCCATTTTCAATTCATAATGAATTGTAAGTAAGGGTGCAACTTGCACCGTGCAATCCATTCTTTGTTGATCTAGCCCACAGTATTTCTGACACTGGGAATACATTCCCTGAGATTCATAGACTGATGTCCCTAGAATCAGATACCAAGAACATGCAAATGGACCATATTAAAAAGAAATCTGTAAATGTGTATTCTACATGCTTATGGAATGAATGAGATACAAAAAGAATATTATAAAAAAAAGAAATTTTGAGTTAATTTTCATAACGCGATTATTTGCTGTGTAATTAATTAATCTAATTAACGCGATAAACTGACAGCCCTAATTATGACATCATACTGTGACATCACTAATGTTCTAGAATGTTCTATTATGACATCATACTGTGACATCACTAATGTTCTAGAATGTCCTATTTTGACATCATACTGTGACATCACAAATGTTCTATTATGACATCATACTGTGACATCACTAATGTTCTAGAATGTTCTATTATGACATCATACTGTGACATCACAAATGTTCTAGAATGTTCTATTATGACATCATACTGTGACATCACTAATGTTCTAGAATGTTCTATTACGACATCATACTGTGACATCACAAATGTTCTAGAATGTTCTATTATGACATCATACTGTGACATCACTAATGTTCTAGAATGTCCTATTTTGACATCATACTGTGACATCACAAATGTTCTAGAATGTACTATTACGACATCATACTGTGACATCACAACGGAACATGTTTGAGTTAAAAAAAATTTATTACATTTTTTTTATTTCTTTTGGAAGGGGGGAGGGTATATATTAAAATTTGTCGCTGTGATGTCTTGATTTAGTCTGTCCTCTCTGCTTTGTTTATCTGTTAAAACATTGAATAAAAATAATATCAAGAAGAAAGAAATTCGTCCTCTGTTGAGTTGGTTTAATTTAAATTCTGAGGCCCCCTGGCTTAATATTGAAAAACATATTGTGGCACCGATTCGTCTACAAGACATTGTCTTCACAGATATTTCACTAAAGCAGTGTAGATTACGTTATGGTCCGATAATAGCGCATGCCATATCTTTATGGCGCAAATATGAAAAGTTACTTAAATGGGATACTAAGTGGCATGAACAGACTCCCTTATTCCATAACCCTTTATTGCTTAGCGGAGGCCGCTGTTTTGTAGCTCAATCATGGTCCAATTGTGGCATTCTCTGCTCCCTGCTCTCTCTCTACTCTCTGCTCTCTACTCTCTGCTCTCTGCTCTCTGCTCTCTGCTCTCTGCTCCCTGCTCTCTCTGCTCCCTGCTCTCTGCTCTCTGCTCTCTCTCTGCTCTCTGCTCTCTGCTCCCTGCTCTCTGCTCTCTCCTCTCTGCTCTCTGCTCTCTGCTCTCTCTCTGCTCTCTGCTCTCTGCTCCCTGCTCTCTGCTCTCTGCTCTCTGCTCTCTGCTCTCTGCTCTCTGCTCCCTGCTCTCTGCTCTGCTCTCTGCTCTCTGCTCTCTGCTCTCTGCTCTCTGCTCTCTGCTCCCTGCTCTCTCTGCTCTCTGCTCTCTGCTCTCTCTCTGCTCTCTCTCTGCTCTCTGCTCTCTGCTCTCTGCTCTCTCTCTGCTCTCTGCTCTCTGCTCTCTGCTCTCTGCTCTCTGCTCTCTGCTCCCTGCTCTCTCTGCTCTCTGCTCTCTGCTCTCTCTCTGCTCTCTCTCTGCTCCCTGCTCTCTGCTCTCTGCTCTCTGCTCTCTCTCTGCTCTCTCTCTGCTCTCTGCTCTCTGCTCTCTGCTCTCTGCTCTCTGCTCTCTGCTCCCTGCTCCCTGCTCCCTGCTCCCTGCTCCCTGCTCCCTGCTCCCTGCTCTCTGCTCTCTGCTCTCTGCTCTCTGCTCTCTGCTCTCTGCTCTCTCTGCTCTCTGCTCTCTCTCTCTGCTCTCTCTCTCTGCTCTCTGCTCTCTGCTCTCTGCTCTGTGCTCTCTGCTCTCTGCTCCCTGCTCTCTGCTCTCTGCTCTCTCCTCTCTGCTCTCTGCTCTCTGCTCCCTGCTCCCTGCTCTCTGCTCTCTGCTCTCTGCTCTCTGCTCTCTGCTCTCTGCTCTCTGCTCTCTGCTCTCTGCTCTCTGCTCTCTCTGCTCTCTGCTCTCTGCTCTCTCTCTGCTCTCTGCTCTCTCTCTGCTCTCTGCTCTCTCTGCTCTCTGCTCTCTGCTCTCTGCTCTCTGCTCTCTGCTCTCTGCTCTCTGCTCTCTCCTCCCTGCTCTCTCCTCTCTGCTCTCTGCTCTCTGCTCTCTGCTCTCTGCTCTCTGCTCTCTGCTCTCTGCTCTCTGCTCTCTGCTCTCTGCTCTCTGCTCTGCTCTCTGCTCTCTGCTCTCTGCTCTCTGCTCTCTAACTCCAACCTGCTCTCTGCTCTCTGCTCTCTCTGCTCTCTGCTCTCTGCTCTCTGCTCTCTGCTCTCTGCTCTCTGCTCTGCTCTCTGCTCTCTGCTCTCTGCTCTCTGCTCTCTGCTCTCTGCTCTCTCTCTCTGCTCTCTCCTCTCTACTCTCTGCTCTCTGCTCTCTGCTCTCTCTCTCTGCTCTCTGCTCTCTGCTCTCTGCTCTCTGCTCTCTGCTATCTGCTCTCTCTCCTCTCTGCTCTCTGCTCTCTGCTCTCTGCTCTCTGCTCTCTGTTCTCTGCTCTCTGCTCTCTGCTCTCTGCTCTCTGCTCTCTCTCTGCTCTCTACTCTCTGCTCTCTGCTCTCTGCTCTCTCTGCTCTCTGCTCTCTGCTCTCTGCTCTCTGCTCTCTGCTCTCTCTCCTCTCTGCTCTCTGCTCTCTGCTCTCTGCTCTCTGCTCTCTGCTCTCTGCTCTCTGCTCTCTGCTCTCTGCTCTCTGTTCTCTGCTCTCTGCTCTCTGCTCTCTCTGCTCTCTGCTCTCTGCTCTCTGCTCTCTGCTCTCTACTCTCTGCTCTCTGCTCTCTACTCTCTGCTCTCTACTCTCTGCTCTCTGCTCTCTGCTCTCTCCTCTCTGCTCTCTGCTCTCTGCTCTCTGCTCTCTGCTCTCTGCTCTCTGCTCTCTGCTCTCTCCTCTCTGCTCTCTGCTCTCTGCTCTCTGCTCTCTGCTCTCTGCTCTCTGCTCTCTACTCTCTGCTCTCTACTCTCTGCTCTCTGCTCTCTACTCTCTGCTCTCTACTCTCTGCTCTCTGCTCTCTGCTCTCTGCTCTCTGCTCTCTGCTCCCTGCTCTCTCTCTGCTCTCTGCTCTCTGCTCTCTGCTCCCTGCTCTCTGCTCTCTGCTCTCTGCTCTCTGCTCCCTGCTCTCTGCTCTCTGCTCTCTGCTCTCTGCTCTCTGCTCTCTGCTCTCTGCTCTCTGCTCTCTGCTCCCTGCTCTCTGCTCTCTGCTCTCTCTGCTCTCTGCTCTCTCCTCTCTGCTCTCTGCTCTCTGCTCTCTGCTCTCTGCTCTCTGCTCTCTGCTCTCTGCTCTCTGCTCTCTGCTCTCTGCTCTCTGCTCCCTGCTCTCTGCTCTCTGCTCTCTCTCTGCTATCTGCTCTCTGCTCTCTGCTCTCTGCTCTCTGCTCTCTGCTCTCTAACTCCAACCTGCTCTCTGCTCTCTGCTCTCTCTCTGCTCTCTGCTCTCTGCTCCCTGCTCTCTGCTCTCTGCTCTCTCCTCTCTGCTCTCTGCTCTCTCCTCTCTGCTCTCTCCTCTCTGCTCTCTGCTCTCTGCTCCCTGCTCTCTTCTCTCTGCTCTCTGCTCTCTGCTATCTGCTCTCTGCTCTCTCCTCTCTGCTCTCTGCTCTCTGCTCTCTGCTCTCTGCTCTCTGCTCTCTGCTCTCTGCTCTCTGCTCTCTGCTCTCTCCTCTCTGCTCTCTGCTCTCTGCTCTCTGCTCTCTCTCTGCTCTCTGCTCTCTGCTCTCTGCTCTACGCTCTCTGCTCTCTGCTCTCTGCTCTCTAACTCCAACCTGCTCTCTGCTCTCTGCTCTCTCCGCTCTCCGCTCTCCGCTCTCCGCTCTCTCCTCTCTGCTCTCTGCTCTCTGCTCTCTGCTCTCTGCTCTCTGCTCTCTCTCTCTCTCTCTGCTCTCTGCTCTCTGCTCTCTGCTCTCTCTCTCTGCTCTCTGCTCTCTGCTCTCTGCTCTCTGCTCTCTGCTCTCTGCTCTCTGCTCTCTGCTCTCTGCTCTCTGCTCTCTCCTCTCTGCTCTCTGCTCTCTGCTCTCTGCTCTCTGCTCTCTGCTCTCTGCTCTCTGCTCTCTGCTCTCTGCTCTCTGCTCTCTGCTCTCTGCTCTCTGCTCTCTCTCTCTCTCTCTCTCTCTCTCTCTCTCTCTCTCTCCTCTCTGCTCTCTGCTCCCTGCTCTCTGCTCTCTGCTCTCTGCTCTCTGCTCTCTGCTCTCTGCTCTCTGCTCTCTGCTCTCTGCTCTCTGCTCTCTGCTCTCTGCTCTCTGCTCTCTGCTCTCTGCTCTCTGCTCTCTGCTCTCTCCTCTCTGCTCTCTGCTCTCTGCTCTCTCTGCTCTCTGCTCTCTGCTCTCTGCTCTCTGCTCTCTGCTCTCTCCTCTCTCCTCTCTCCTCTCTGCTCCCTGCTCCCTGCTCTCTGCTCTCTGCTCTCTGCTCTCTGCTCTCTGCTCTCTGCTCTCTGCTCTCTGCTCTCTGCTCTCTGCTCTCTGCTCTCTGCTCTCTGCTCTCTGCTCTCTGCTCTCTGCTCTCTGCTCTCTGCTCTCTGCTCTCTGCTCTCTGCTCTCTGCTCTCCGCTCTCCGCTCTCCGCTCTCCGCTCTCTCTGCTCTCTGCTCTCTGCTCTCTGCTCTCTGCTCTCTGCTCTCTCTGCTCTCTGCTCTCTGCTCTCTGCTCTCTGCTCTCTGCTCTCTGCTCTCTCTGCTCTCTGCTCTCTCTGCTCTCTCTGCTCTCTGCTCTCTGCTCTCTGCTCTCTGCTCTCTGCTCTCTCTCTCTGCTCTCTCTCTCTGCTCTCTCCTCTCTGCTCTCTGCTCTCTGCTCTCTGCTCTCTGCTCTCTGCTCTCTCCTCTCTGCTCTCTGCTCTCTGCTCTCTGCTCTCTGCTCTCTCTGCTCTCTGCTCTCTGCTCTCTGCTCTCTACTCTCTGCTCTCTCTGCTCTCTGCTCTCTGCTCTCTACTCTCTGCTCTCTCTGCTCTCTCCTCTCTGCTCTCTGCTCTCTGCTCTCTGCTCTCTGCTCCCTGCTCTCTGCTCTCTGCTCTCTGCTCTCTGCTCTCTGCTCTCTGCTCTCTCTGCTCTCTGCTCTCTGCTCTCTCTCTCTGCTCTCTACTCTCTACTCTCTGCTCTCTGCTCTCTGCTCTCTGCTCTCTGATTAATCCTGCGACCGCAGGTAAACAGCCAATCAAATCCCCATCAATGGAAAATGAACCCGCCCATATCCATGCTGATTGGTCCTTGTGCAACACTAGAAAGCGGGGATCGTATCAGAAGAATAGACAGTCAGATCTGCATTATGCTGTGGTTAATATTGTGATATTATTCAGGGTACTCCAGTATTCTGTCTTTAATATTGTGATATTATTCAGGGTACTCCAGTATTCTGTCTTTAATATTGTGATATTATTAAGGGTACTCCAGTATTCTGCCTTTAATATTGTGATATTATTCAGGATAATCCAGTATGCTGTGGTTAATATTGTGATATTATTCAGGATACACCATTCTGTTTTTAATATTGTGATATTATTCATGCTGTGATGTGAATGCCGTCCATGTTAGTTTACCTTCAATGGAGAAGTGCATTAAATAATTTTTATGCAGAAAAAATTTCCTCTGATCTTTCATTTCAGCATTGTCTATCGCAGAACACATTCCATTGTGGGCAGAGTGTATGCTTGGTTTCATTCCAGCCTTGCCTAAACACCAGCTGATGATTTCACAAATTGGCTCACCTCTTCAACTAACTCACCTGGTGCAATGTATAGTTCAAATGAAAACTTGGCCCACGATGGAATGAGTTTGAGACCCCTGGTCTATCCCTTTCAAAAAAAAATTACTTTTACTTTTTAGTACTTAAGTACATTTAAAAGTAGGACTTTTTGACTTTTACTCAAGTGTGTTTTTAGCCAGATACTTTGACTTTTACTTGAGTCAGATTTTGAAACGGTACCCATACTTTCACTTAAGTATAATTTCTGGGTACTTTTTACACCCCTGCAGGATACACACCCCGCCGGCTTCCCACCTGCTAACACTGCCAATTGTGTTAGTAGGGACGACTGACCAAGCCGGAGGTACCGCTGACAGCTGGATTCGATCCAAGAGTCTCTGCAGTGGTAGGCGAGTGCTTAGTCCACTGCGCTACCCAGCCGCCCAGTCAGGCCACTTTTTAAGCGGGGGGTCTGGGGGTCCCCCACCAGGACATTTTTTTGTTACAAAGACTTAATTTCCTGCATTCTGGTGCAGGAATTTTTGAATTTGTACCCTTTATTAAATGCCAATGTTTGTGATGGCATCAGAAATTATTGTTAAAAAAACACAAAAACATTTAAATATTTTCAATATATCAAATGCAGAGTGGATTTTTCTGTGGGGGGGGGGGGGTTATTACAGGCTAGCATGTGTCAATGATTAGCAACAACATGCACTGATTTCGATGGATCTTTTGTTTTTTTGTAATGTCAGATTGAAAAAAATACTCACACTCTTACCATTAGGGGACTAAATGGTCCTCTTCAAAAACACCATAAAAATATTATATGTTGAAATCATTTTCCACTTTTTCTTTCATAAATCTTTTACATGTATTCAACTTCAGCCCTGATCATAATCACCACATATTCAATTCATTTTAGAATTGTAACCCGTGATGGCATCACAAATTATTGTAAAAATAACTATATATACTATATTTTCAATATATCAAATGCAAAGTAGATTTGTCTGGGGGGGGGGTTATTACAGGCTAGCATATGTCAATGATTAGCAACAACACTGATTTCGATGGATTTTTTTTGTAATGGTCCCGCATCCACCAATCACATGCAGCTCCCTTTGTGTGTGTGTGTGTGTGTGTGTGTGTGTGTGTGTGTGTGTGTGTGTGTGTGTGTGTGTGTGTGTGTGTGTGTGTGTGTGTGTGTGTGTGTGTGTGTGTGTAAGAGAGAGAGAGAGAGAGAGAGAGAGAGAGAGAGTGAGAGAGATAGTTGTGTGAGTTTAGACTGCGTTACCCTCTGTCACAGTGATCTCCTGGTTGTTCCCCACTTAGGTTATCTAACTATCGCGCCGCCGCAACTAGAAACACTGGCCTGGCCTTCTTCTAAGCTCAGTGGCCTGACTGACCTTTTTTTAAATGTATTTATTTTTTTATCTGTGCAGGCCAGGCCACCGGTAAAACTCCCGTGCTATATATTTAAAATAAAGTAATAAACATGAAATAACATAAACATAAGTAAAATATGTTATATACATGAAAATGAGGATTTGTGTGTAATAATAATAATAATAATAATAATAATAATATAATAATAAACTTTATTTGTATAGCACCTTTCATACAGAAACTGCAGCTCAAAGTGCTTCACAACAGAAAAGAAGACGGGCATAAAATGAGCACATAAAGTGCAGACATTCTAGTCTGGTGTAGTCTTAGTCAAAGTGAGACGTATACAACAGTGTTGCACGTTGGGTTGGCAGCATGTAGCAGTTGAGGTTCAGTAGCAGCCCGGGTTGATGTTTTTTACTTTACAGAGCAGACAGTGGGTAAGCAGATATGCAAAGTGGAATATTTAGGTTCATGAGTTGAGAAGCCTGATGGCCTGATGGTAGAAACGTTGGTCTTTTGACTCTGGTGGTCCGCGCACCGCTGGGATACTGTCTGGGATCCCTCCCACCCCCTCCTAATGTACAGTCTCCTCCCCCTCGTATGTATATATTATCTGTTAGGATCTCTGTTTAACAGCACTGTATATTTGCATATCTTGTATGTCAGAAATGTAACAGTACTGTCTACCTGTATGTCATGTTTGTCATTAATGTCCTGATGAATTGAAAATGGGGGACCCTGATGTAAACAAGACGAAAGTCTTTCTCTGGTCTGCATCCCCTTAACAATTGTGTGTATTGAGCCGTACTGTATTGTACCTGCAATCTGTTAATAAAGTTTTCAATCAATCAATCAATCAATCAATCAATCAATCAATCACCTCTGGGGTACCTGTCTGGTGGTCCCTGCAGCCCTGCACCTCTGTGATAGTGTTTGACCTGGAAGCTTTTCACGGGTTGACCCTGTGACCCACCTCCAGGGTCAGTGTGGCAGAACCCCTGTCCACATGTGGTCTTGTGGGAGTCCACATCACAGAGGACCTGACATGGACAACACACATGGACTCTGTGGTAAAAAAGGCGAAACAGCGCCTCTACCGTGCACCTGAGACAGCTAAGGAAGTTCAGAGTATCGGGGAAGATACTCCACTCCTTCTATTCCGGGGCTGTGGAGAGCATTCTGACTGGGAACATCACTGCCTGCTCTGGAGACAGTGTTTTAAAATGGTATGTATGTGACAAATAAAACTCTTGAATCTAGTGGGTGCGGTGTTGTCTGTATTGAACCAAGCATAGAAGGTGTCGAGCTCATCCGAGGGCGATGTGGACGGATGAACACTGTGGAGGGATGAACGATGTGATGTGGAGGGATGAACGATGTGATGTGGAGGGATGAACGATGTGATGTGGAGGGATGAACGATGTGATGAGGAGGGATGAACGATGTGATGTGGAGGGATGAACGATGTGATGAGGAGGCAGTGGCGGCCGGCCCATAGGGGGCGCTGGGGCGCCGCCCCCCTTGGTAAAGAGAGCAGGAGAAGAAGAAAATGTTTTACTTTTTATTTTTATTTTAGACCCCTAAAAATTCAATAAACATGTTTAAAATGAATAATATTTACTCATTTTAAGTATGTTTGTGTTTCAAATGCACAATAACATTAATATATCAAATATAAATCATTGTTTTGTGATTCACATGACGTCACTGTCTGATATGATATAGAGATGAGTACCTCTAAAGCTGGGCGCATAGACGTAGCGCGCACACTGTGCGCGTCAGTGTGTCATCGCAGCCAATTAAATAGGTCAAGCAAATACATTTCGCCTATCTGTGTGCGTTCAAATATGATGTGTAATATGATGTAATCGGGGCGCGTTTTTCTAGCGCTCCAAGCAAGCAGGGTCACATGCTGTGTTGTCACTCCCTCCACACAACGGAGAGTTTGCTAGCTTACTAGTAGCTACCATGGATCATGGAGGCAGAACATTCCAACCTCGAATGCAGGTAAATCCCTCAAAACAATACCTTTTGAGAGATGAACACTGGAGTGAAAGAGTTTCGACCTCATCAGCCTGATATCTCAATTCAGAAACAATCAACAGACAGAGGAAGACGATATACTCTGTCATTTTCTAAGCTGGTGGTACTTTGGCTAACAAGAAGCTATATGGCTAGCTGGATGCCGTCATGTAAATGCCTTGCTTTCCATTCCTGCTTTTTAAAACGACAAACGATGTGATGTGGAGGGATGAACGATGTGATGTGGAGGGATGAACGATGTGATGTGGAGGGATGAACGATGTGATGAGGAGGGATGAACGATGTGATGTGGAGGGATGAACGATGTGATGGGGAGGGATGAACGATGTGATGTGGAGGGATGAACGATGTGATGTGGAGGGATGAACGATGTGATGTGGAGGGATGAACGATGTGATGTGGAGGGATGAACGATGTGATGTGGAGGGATGAACGATGTGATGTGGAGGGATGAACGATGTGATGTGGAGGGATGAACGATGTGATGTGGAGGGATGAACGATGTGATGTGGAGGGATGAACGATGTGATGTGGAGGGATGAACGATGTGATGTGGAGGGATGAACGATGTGATGTGGAGGGATGAACGATGTGATGGGGAGGGATGAACGATGTGATGGGGAGGGATGAACGATGTGATGTGGAGGGATGAACGATGTGATGGGGAGGGATGAACGATGTGATGAGGAGGGATGAACGATGTGATGTGGAGGGATGAACGATGTGATGGGGAGGGATGAACGATGTGATGAGGAGGGATGAACGATGTGATGTGGAGGGATGAACGATGTGATGTGGAGGGATGAACGATGTGATGTGGAGGGATACTCGGTACGTACAACTCTTAAAAGTATGTGCATTACAGTTTGTGGGGTATCACTCTGGAATGGTCTGGATGCGAGTATAAAATTAAGCAAAAATATCAATAAATTTAAAGGTAGCTATAAACAAGCACTTATGGACACATATAAGAGAGAGGAGCTTGAGCAGTAATGTGACTGCCTATTATTTTTTCTCATTTTGGATATTTGGATATATAAAAAACTGTACTTTTATTTTATTTTTCATTATTTGTTATATTATTTTAATTTTGATTAAATTATAATGTCAAATATTGTAAGGAAGGGGCAGGGCTTGATAAGTTGTTTTACTTCCCCCTGTTCCTTCTCGAACACTTATTGTTATTGTATGGAAATAGTCTTTGAATATTTACCTTTTTGTTTTTTAAACTTGTTTTATGTTTCTATGTTCGAGACAAATAAAAATCAAATCAAATCAAATGTGGAGGAATGAACGATGTGATGTGGAGGGAGGGACGAACTGGCTCCCCATTGCTGCACGAATCCGCTTCAAGGCCCTCGACCTGGCGTACCGTGCGGCAAAGGGAACTGCTCCCAATGGTCTCTAACTACACACCCTCAAGACCCCTACGCTCTGCATCTTCTGGCCGTCTCAGACCTACTCCTATCCAAGCTCCAGGAGGGTCATCAAGGAGAACCTGCCTTTTCTCAGTCCTTGCCCCACAATGGTGGAATGAACTGCCCGCCACAGTTAGGACAGTCGAAACCCGTCCAATCTTTCGCCGTCGACTAAAGACGCACTTCTTCAACCATTATAAAAAATTCTCAAATAAAATAAAAATACCTAATTAACCTTACTAACATGCACTTGTCCTAATATACTAATTGATTACTTGTCGTACAGAACTTGTAAATCACTTTGGATAAAAGCGTCAGCTAAATGACAAAGTGTAAATGTAAATTTAAATGAACACTGTGATGTGGAGGGATGAACGATGGCCCTGTCTTTCCCTTTGTATTCCGCGACGCAGCGTAATCCACTCCACATGCGTCCGGGGTCAGAGCTGTAGTAGTTGGACATCACTCAGGGAAGTACAGAGAGGAGCTCTCCGTCTCCAGGGAAAGAATGTGAGAAAGGCGCTCTGGTGACAAGTTCTGCACAAATAACACTCAAAGTGATGACTCCAAAATGAGTTAAGCATTAAAAAATATGTTTTTGAGTGGAGTCTTCCTTTAACCCTTTCACTACCACACTACAGAGGGTTAACCCTTTACTATCACACTACAGATGGTTAACCTTTCACTACCACACTACAGACGGTTAACTGTCTGTAGTGTGATAGTAAAGGGTTAACCTTCTGTAGTGTGGTAGTTAAAGGGTTAACCTGCTGTAGTGTGGTAGTGAAAGGGTTAACCGTCTGTAGTGTGATAGTAAAGGGTTAACCTTATGTAGTGTGGTAGTTAAAGGGTTAACCTTCTGTAGTGTGGTAGTGAAAGGGTTAACCTTATGTAGTGTGGTTTGATTGATTGATTGAAAACTTTATTAACAGATTGCAGAATGGGTACAATACAGTACAGCTCAATACACACAATTGTTAAGGGGATGCAGACCAGAGAAAGACTTTTGTCTTGTTTCCACCAGGGTCCCCCATTTTCAATTCATCAGGACATATATGACATACATGACATACAGATAGTCAGTACTGCTACATCTATACATTTATGACATACCAGATTTGCAAATACAGTACTGTTTGTGATACAGAAGGAGTCAAGAAAAGGGAGTATATACATTTGACGTAGAAACTGTACATTGGAGGAGGTTGGGTGGGGGGGGTTGGGTACACTGGGATATTGACAACCATACTGGGTAATTTACATTGGAGGTGGTTGGGGGGGGGGGGGGGGGCACACTGTATAAACAAGCAAAACTGTACATTGAGGGGGGGGAGACTCTGTACAAACAAACAAAATTGTACATTGGACTATTGACAAAACCATACTAGGTAAATGACTGTACATTGGAGGGGGTTGGGTTAGGATATTTACAGGGGCCAGTGTTGAATTGCAGTCTCCCGTAGGTGTCTCTTGAGAGAGGTTTTGAAAGTGGGTAGTGATCCACATTCCTTTACAGCTTTGGGTAGGGCATTCCACATTGATGTGGCATAATTGCGAAACGTGTTTAGTCCCTTATTTGAGCCGAATCTGGGTTTAACATGATTTGTGGAGCTCCCTCTGGTGTTGTGATCGTGGTATTCACTGACCTTTGGGAAGTATTTTGCCATGTACATGGGTACCTTGGTCGTGTAGTGTATCTTGTAGACCAGGCCCATTGCAAGTTGCTGTACTCTGTCATCTACTCTAAGCCATCCTAGGTTGTCAAAGTGGGCAGGGGTGAGGTGGGTTCTAGGAGTAAGGTCAAGCAGTAGTCTGACCAGTTTGTTTTGAGATGTTTGTAATTTTGTTTTTAGCGCCTTTGAGGTGCTTTGGTACCATGAGGTGCAAGCATAGTCGTAGTACCCCTGAATGAGTGCTCCTGCCAGAGTCTTCAGGGTATTCTTGTTTACCAGAGAGGAGGTCCGGTACAAGAATCGAGTTCGTTGGTTGACTTTTTTTATTACATTGGATGCCATTTTGTCACAGGAGAGATTAGCCTCTAGGATGGAACCCAGGTAGGTAATTTCATCTTTCCTTGTGACAATATTGTCACCCACTGTAACTGAGAAGCCGTCGGTCTTGCTGAGTTTGTTATTTGAACCGAAGAGAATGGACTCTGTTTTGCCCATGTGTAATGATAGTTTGTTATCAGCGAGCCATATGCAGATTCTGCCTAGTTCCGAGCTGAGGGTTTTTTCAACCTGTAACTTGTTCTTGTCAGAGACCAGCAGGGCAGGGTAGTGAAAGGGTTAACCTGCTGTCGTGTGGCAGTGAAAGGGTTAACCTTCTGTAGTGTGATAGTGAAAGGGTTAACCTTATGTAGTGTGGTAGTGAAAGGGTTAACCTGCTGTCGTGTGGCAGTGAAAGGGTTAACCTTCTGTAGTGTGATAGTGAAAGGGTTAACCCTGTGTCGTGTGGCAGTGAAAGGGTTAACCGTTTGGTCGTGCGGCAGTGAAAGGGTTAAGTACTTTCGGTCTCAACTATGGAACGGTTCTCTCCTCCCTCTCCAGTGTCCCCTTGACCCCCCGATAGACGGGTGAGAACAGGAAATGGAGGATTTGAATGCAGCTGGACGGACTGTGCTATATCTCTCCTCGTTTTGAGGAGTCAAGCCTAATATACTCCCACAGCTATTATGTCTAGGGGACATCCTCTGTGGTTAGATCACCTCTACGTGGTCTCACAGATCCATTTCCTCTAGAGTAGTAGCTCTCGTGAACCGAAGGGGTTTAAAAACCGAACACCAACGGGGACAAAAGAGATCATGCGTGTGTTATATAACCTGCTGGATGGATTATTAAACAATGGCACATTCTGAAAGCTGAACGGGAGGACACTTCTACTCTGTCTCTCTCTACACTCTTCAATATGACGTGTGACTTTCAACACCTACGTCAGTGTAATCCGGGACGGCGCACATCTCGTGCAGGAGATCTAGAAGAGACTGAACGATGCCTCCACCTGGCTTCTGCTAAATGTTGGATCAGCTCCCGATATTTGTCTTACTGTATTACGTTAAACATCAACGCTTTGAGCCCTCGTGGGCGTTTTAAACCGACCTGATGAAGACCTCCCGAGGGCTCGAAAGAAGAAGAATCATTGTAGAAAGACACCAGAAGAAGAATCATTGTATGAAGACATCAGAAGAAGAAAGACACCAGAAGAAGAATCACTGTAGAAAGACACCAGAAGAAGAAGACACCAGAAGAAGAATCCCTGTATAAAGACACCAGAAGAAGAAAGACACCAGAAGAAGAATCACTGTATGAAGACACCAGAAGAAGAAAGACACCAGAAGAAGAATCACTGTATGAAGACACCAGAAGAAGAATCACTGTATGAAGACATCAGAAGAAGAAAGACACCAGAAGAAGAATCACTGTAGAAAGACACCAGAAGAAGAAGACACCAGAAGAAGAATCCCTGTATAAAGACACCAGAAGAAGAAAGACACCAGAAGAAGAAAGACACCAGAAGAAGAATCACTGTATGAAGACACCAGCAGAAGAATCACTGTATGAAGACACCAGAAGAAGAATCACTGTATGAAGACACCAGAAGAAGAATCACTGTATGAAGACACCAGAAGAAGAAAGACACCAGAAGAAGAAAGACACCAGAAGAAGAATCACTGTATGAAGACACCAGCAGAAGAATCACTGTATGAAGACACCAGAAGAAGAACCACTGTATAAAGACACCAGAAGAAGAATCACTGTATTAAGACACCAGAAGAAGAATCACTGTATAAAGACACCAGAAGAAGAATCGTTGTATGAAGACACCAGAAGAAGAATCACTGTATGAAGACACCAGAAGAAGAATCGTTGTATGAAGACACCAGAAGAAGAATCACTGTATGAAGACACCAGAAGAAGAATCACTGTATGAAGACACCAGAAGAAGAAAGACACCAGAAGAAGAATCACTGTATGAAGACACCAGAAGAAGTCCTGGGTCTGATATCATCGCCGTCCACCAGAAACCATTGTATCAAAAATTTGGCATCTTGATTTTTTTACGGTAATTGACAGCTGATGATTTACCTATCAGTGCTGTTTCACTCTAATAAGCCATTAGTCATTCAGTCAGTCATTCAGTCAGTCATTCAGTCAGTCAGACAGCCAGTCATTCAGTCGATGATGTGTTTGTCTTGTGGACAAAGCCTGAGATCAAAGAGACAGAGACACAGAGAGAGAGAGAGAGAGAGAGAGAGAGAGAGAGAGAGAGAGAGAGAGAGAGAGAGAGAGAGAGAGAGAGAGAGAGAGAGAGAGAGAGACATAAACAGAGAGACATAGAGAGAGAGACAGAGACATAAACAGAGAGACATAGAGAGAGAGACAGAGACACAGAGAGAGAGCGAGAGAGAGACAGAGACATAGAGAGAGAGAGACAGAGAAAGAGACACAGAGAGAGAGAGAGACAGAGACATAAACAGAGAGACAGAGAGTGAGACAGAGAGAGAGAGAGAGAGACAGAGAGACAGATAGATAGAGAGATAGAGACAGAGAGAGATAGAGACAGAGAGAGATAGAGAGGGACAGAGAGAGAGATATAGAGGGACAGAGAGATAGAGGGACAGAGAGAGAAAGAGAGAGAGAGAGATAAAGAGAGATAGAGACAGAGAGAGACAGTGTAAGATGAGTGGTGCGATTAAAATGGGTCCTGAAAGTGATTCTGGAGAGGCTGTTCCACTCAATCAAAGATGATTGTTAAATAGACAATTCTGCAAACGCTTCCCCATGTTTCTGTTAAGTACAACACCAGGCTAGTAGGACAGTGTCTGCAAAATACCTGCAAAGCAGTTTGGAAAATAACAAATCATTTAGATTTTAGAGTCTCCTGAGGGAACAGGGTTTTAAACTGTTCATCATTCACCTCACTAATAGACTCCTTACGCCAACATCTTCCAACAATACCGCTATCTGGGTCAAACATTTTCCCCAAAACATCTTCAGAACCGCTATCTGGGTGAAACCTTTTCCCCAAAACATCTTCAGAACATCTTTTTTGCTGCTGCATTGTGTGTCAATGAAGTGAAGATCGCCATTCTTAAGAGGGTGCTTTTAGGGACAGCCAGCAAGGTCAGGCCAGGTAGAAGATAAGCAAACCCCCCACTGTATCCTAGGGGAACAGTCGTCTCTGCACAATGAAAAGAGACAGTGGCTTGTTTGACGTCTCTGTGGCTGTCGGTACAATGGAGGACAGGTTGGGTTCCACTAGAACTAGAAGGGATAGAAATGACCCTCCTGGAGTATCGCTGGTACACTATGAGACGGCTGCCAAGAATTCTGCTAATGTAGCGATGGAAATCAACGTAGCATGTTGGACATGTGTATGAGATTCCATCCAGATGATGCCATGGTAACACATCGACGTTCAGAGTCACGCACCAAACCCGACACCGATCTCCATGGCAAACAGTAAGCCATCTTTTGGTGTACCACAGGGATCCAGACTGGGACCAATTTGGTTGCATTTGCCGCCGTAAATCTGTCCAGTGGCACTTGGAAAAAAAGAATCGGTCGTTGCGACCTAAGACATAATACCCTGAGTGGGTTAAAGAGTACATGGCTAAGATATGACTAAACACAAAACCACATGTACTGTGAATATTGCAAACAGTGTGTGGCGACTATTGTGGGCGATACCAAACTTGCGTCTGCAACACGAGACGCTTACTATCCACACGTACTATCCTGCAACTTGTTCTTATTCGCGGACGACTCAGCCCTGCTGGTCTCTGACAAGAACAAGTTACAGGTTGAAAAAACCCTCAGCTCAGAACTCGGCAGAATCTGCACCTGGCTCGCTGATAACAAACTATCATTACACCTGGGTAAAACAGAGTCCATTCTCTTCGGATCAAATAACGAACTCAGCAAGACCGACGGCTTCTCAGTAAAAGTGGGTGTCAATATTGTCACAAGGAAAGATGAAATTACCTACCTAGGTTCCATCCTAGAGGCAAATCTTTCCTGTGACAAAATGGCATCCAATGTAATAGAAAAAGGCAACCAACAAACTCGATTCCTGTACCGGATCTCCTCTCTGGTAAACAAGAATACCCTGAAGACTCTGGCAGGAGCACTCATTCAAGGGTACTACCCAGATTCGGCTCAAACAAGGGACTAAACACGTTTTGCAATTATGCCACATCAATGTGGAACGCCCTACCCACAGCTGTAAATGTGAATTACTACCCACTTTTAAAACCACTCTCAAGGAGCACCTACAGGAGACTGCAATTCGAAACTGGGCCCTGTAAATACCCTAACCCAACCCCCCCCCCCTCCAATGTACAGTAAATGTCATAACCCAGTAATACACAAGACCCTCTTCTTGGACCTAGTAAGGTTTTGTCGATAATCCAATGTACAGTTACCCCCCCCCCCCCCGCCTACCCAACCCCCTCCCACCCCACCCACCCACCCAACCACCTCCAATGTACAGTTTTCAATCAATCAATCAATCACACCAAAAGCCGCAACATACAACGGCAGCACAGGTGGACCCCCCCCCCCCCCAGTGTTCCAACGCGTACGGACGTATGGAAATAACCCTAACATACTTAAGTTATGTTAGGGTTATGTTATCAACTACATGCCTAACCTTAAAGGTGCTGTAAGTGGTATTTTGTTTTTAAAATAAGTGTTAAATAGCTCTGCAGTAAACAGCCATCACTGATGTAGAGTGTTTGGTCAGTAACATGGGTCTCCCAGTCCCTCCTGCTCTGCAGTAAACAGCCATCACTGATGTAGAGTGTTTGGTCAGTAACATGGGTCTCCCAGTCCCTCCACTCTGCAGTAAACAGCCATCACTGATGTAGAGTGTTTGGTCAGTAACATGGGTCTCCCAGTCCCTCCACTCTGCAGTAAACAGCCATCACTGATGTAGAGTGTTTGGTCAGTAACATGGGTCTCCCAGTCCCTCCACTCTGCAGTAAACACAATAAAGAGACACTTTCTGGTATCCCTTCCCACTTTATCCAATCAGGAGAGAGTTTGTTTCAAGGACACATTTGCTTAAAACTAGTTTTTATTTCTTATTATTTTCAGACCATTTTTGCAGTGTGGAGTTCTCTATTCTGATTGGAAACAGGATACCAAAAAATTTACTTTCTGTTTACTGCAGAGTGGAGGGACTGGGAGACCCATGTTACTGACCAGACACTCTATATCAGTGATGGCTGTCAGAATGTAGAGCTATTTAACACTTATTTTAACAAAATAGGTGTAGAGCTATTATTTAGACCACTTATTTTAACAAAACAAAAATACCACGTACAGCACCTTTAAGGTTAGACATGTAGTTGTTATGGTTAAAGTTATGGGTTGTTAGGGAATTAATGGAGGTTAATGCAATGTCCCCAAAAGTGGCCTAAGTAAATGTGTGTGTGTGTGTGTGTGTGTGTGTGTGTGTGTGTGTGTGTTGGGGGGTGGGGGGGGGCAGGTTAGTATGAAGAGAAGTGATGTGGTCGTTTCTGCTCCAACCAGCTGTGTTCTCTGCTCGGGGTCATAGTGTTTTCTTTAGCTGAGAACATCCTCTCTTCTGGTCAAGTCTTCACTAATGAAAAGAAAACCCACAACAAAACTCTTCTCCCCCCACAGATTCCTCGCTGTGCACTCACAGGAAAGCAGCTCACTGTGAACCTTTGAAATTAAAAGGGGATATCTTGGGGGAGGTTCAGTTCATTCACTACACAGATCTCGCCGTTTAACCCTCGTCTTTATGTCTGTGTGGTCGTTTGATGTTTGTGAACTCTCTTACCTAGAATTGCCCCTTGAGAGATGAATAAAGTATTTTGAATTCAAAGGTGCTATAGATGTTTATGTTAGTAATGTTTTTTTTATATATATATTTTAGAACGTTTTTAGAAAGGTGCGGAATAAAAATAAATATTGATGTATGAATTTATCATAAAGAAATCGTTTTGCGTCTCCAAAATTAATGTTGTTGTTTACATGTTGCAGGCATGTGTCCGCTCCCTACTTCCCATTCCCCCACGTGGAAGGCACCTGATTGGATAAATGACATGCTGGTGCTCTAGTGCAACATCTAGTGGCTGAATGTTATCTATAGCACCTTTAATTTAAGCATTCAATTGAAGACATTTGAGTTATTTAGTCATTTGTTAAATTTAAGTCTGTTATTTTCCCTTACTGGGTTGGCTACTTAAAGGAATCCACTGGAGTATTTTTTTTTGTTTTTTTTTATAATTTTTTAGCATTTTTACAGCTTTTCACGCAGGACCGATAGAGGAGAGGGAGAACGGGAGGAGATGTGGGGAAGACATGCGACAAATATCACCGGGAGCGGGAGGCGAACCCGGGACGGCCGCGTAGGTGTGCAAGGCACTATGCGGTGCGCCACGAGGGCGCCCATCCACTGGAGTCTTTGACAACTAGTTGATTAAATTGAGAGAGACGCTATAGCCACAGTAGGAGTTTATTCAGCACGTGTATGACGACCGGGGTGATGTAGAACACAAAAAGAGTGCACTGACGTTGTGCTTCAAATTGGTCTATACGATCTCCCTCAAAATCTAACAAGAAGAGACTCATTACAACTTTACCTTCTCTCTGGTGTCTCCCTCTCAGCCTTCCTACTGTCTCAATAAAGAACCTTCTCTCCTGTGTCTCCCTCTCAGGCTTCCTACTGTCTCAATAAAGAATCTTCTCTCCTGTGTCTCCCTCTCAGCCTTCCTACTGTCTCAATAAAGAACCTTCTCTCCTCTGTCTCCCTCTCAGCCTTCCTACTGTCTCAATAAAGAACCTTCTCTCCCCTGTCTCCCTCTCAGCCGTCCTACTGTCTCCATAAAGAACCTTCTCTCCTCTGTCTCCCTCTCAGCCTTCCTACTGTCTCAATAAAGAACCTTCTCTCCTGTGTCTCCCTCTCAGCCTTCCTACTGTCTCAATAAAGAACCTTCTCTCCCCTGTCTCCCTCTCAGCCTTCCTACTGTCTCAATAAAGAACCTTCTCTCCTCTGTCTCCCTCTCAGCCTTCCTACGGTCTCAATAAATGACCTTCTCTCCTCTGTCTCCCTCTCAGCCTTCCTACTGTCTCAATAAAGAACCTTCTCTCCTCTGTCTCCCTCTCAGCCTTCCTACGGTCTCAATAAATTACCTTTTCTCCTCTGTCTCCCTCTCAGCCTTCCTACGGTCTCAATAAAGAACCTTCTCTCCTGCATCTCCCTCTCAGCCGTCCTACTATCTCCACAAAGAAAACACCAGGGGTAGGGGACTTGCCCTCGAAGAAAGCCAGGATTTTCTTATTAAAATAGCGCTGTGAAATGTGTTGCGATAAGACATTCTAATGTGAGCTGAATGAAAAGCCTGACCGTTTCCTCTCCAAACAGGAGGCAAGGCCCGGGTGGAACCGCTCTGTGGTTTCATGTGGTCTGATTTAGGAAAACTCTCCTGCTTTAATTTAATTCACTGTGAAATCCCAGAGTGGTAAACTGGTAAGACGAGTATCTGAAGCAAACTGGACAATAAGGAGGTTTCACACAGGGGATTGTTATGAATCGTTTGATTATGATGCATTTACAGAAGATCCTAATCCTACCTGGATGTACTTTAAAAGCCGGTTTACCTGCCAAATGTATTTCAAGGGCTGCAGGTCACAGCGATAAAGTATTTACTTACTTTAGCTACTTTCTTCTCCGTATGCATGCCCGCCTCTCTTGGCTTAACGTTGAAAATAGATTGTTTTTTAATATACTCGTGCTGTTCAAGTTGGTCATGAGCAGTAAAACTCCTGTTTTTATACATAAACAGATTGTGTATAGTAATACTGTGCACAAGCATTAGACTTGACTAGAGGTTCCAGTAGTGGGCAGCTTGAATGGCCAGGTCCTAAAACCAATGCTTTAAGGAGATCTTTTATTTTTAGAGCATTAACTCTTTGGAATAACCTGCCTCAAAACCTCTGCTGCATTTACACTAGATTCACTTTAAAAATTTATCTTAAATGGTTTTTAACATTGTAAAGTATTTTTGTTTTACACTGTAATGTAATTTTTACATTAATTGTTAGTTTCATTATGCATTGTGTGTACTGACTTTTAATAATTTTGTTTTTGCAATAATAATTGTTTTTGTATGTTTTTTTGTGTGTGGACCCAGGAAGACTAGCTGTGTGAGGTTTTGCCCGCTGCTCACTACCTTTTCTCTGTCTTCTTTAAGCCTACTGTTAGGAATTCCCTATTCTCTGTCTTCTTTAAGCCTACTGTTAGGAATTCCCTACTCACTCTCTCTAGCCCCCACCCTCTCGTTCCTTACCCTTAGTGGCCACACCTGTTTGATATTCTATTATCTCTCGCACCTGTGGTGGCAGGCTAATTAGTCCCCCTGTGGGCTTTAAATACCAGGGCGCTTCCCCTCGTTTTGGCGTGGGGTCGTGTTGTATTCATGCCGAGTCATATTCCTAACATCTAGACTCTTTTCGGGAGATCCTCTGGTCTACCAATGCTGTAAGATGGACCTCTCCAGCCTTGAGATGTTTGCTCCAGCCTTCGTCTGCTGTCGCCGTAGCCTGTGGAGGAGACTGTTCTGCGCTCCCTGTAACTTCCACGGGAGGCACCTCAGCGTTCCACTGCAGACCCCAGCGCAGCTGTTCGTCCTGACGCACATCTAGACCAACGCGCATCTCCCGGACCCTCGAGCTTGGCACGCTCCTCCGTTCCAGCGCACTGACGCGCATCTCCCGGACCCTCGAGCTTGGCACGCTCCTCCGTTCCAGCGCACTGACGCGCATCTCCCGGACCCTCGAGCTTGGCACGCTCCTCCGTTCCAGCGCACTGACGCGCATCTCCCGGACCCTCGAGCTTGGCACGCTCCTCCGTTCCAGCGCACTGACGCGCATCTCCCGGACCCTCGAGCTTGGCACGCTCCTCCGTTCCAGCGCACTGACGCGCATCTCCCGGACCCTCGAGCTTGGCACGCTCCTCCGTTCCAGCGCACAGACGCGCATCTTCCAGACCTTCGAGCTTGGCACACTCCTCCTCGCAGACGCACCCCGAGGCGTCTCTCGGTTCCGACAGCGGCTACCCGGTGGACGACGCTCTCGCCACCGCCACTGTTCCGACGCGCACACCAAGGTGTGGCGCGCCACTCTGTTCCTCGGCTCCGACAGTGGCTACCCGGTGGACGACATCCTCGTCACCGCCACTGTTCCAGCTCCCTGTTCCGACGCGCACACCAAGGTGTGGCGCGCACTCTGTTCCTCGGCTCCGACAGTGGCTACCCGGTGGACGACATCCTCGTCACCGCCACTGTTCCAGCTCCCTGTTCCGACGCGCACACCAAGGTGTGGCGCGCACTCTGTTCCTCGGCTCCGACAGTGGCTACCCGGTGGACGACATCCTCGTCACCGCCACTGTTCCAGCTCCCTGTTCCGACGCGCACACCAAGGTGTGGCGCGCACTCTGTTCCTCGGCTCCGACAGTGGCTACCCGGTGGACGACATCCTCGTCACCGCCACTGTTCCAGCTCCCTGTTCCGACGCGCACACCAAGGTGTGGCGCGCACTCTGTTCCTCGGCTCCGACAGTGGCTACCCGGTGGACGACATCCTCGTCACCGCCACTGTTCCAGCTCCCTGTTCCGACGCGCACACCAAGGTGTGGCGCGCACTCTGTTCCTCGGCTCCGACAGCGGCTACCCGGTGGACGATGCCCTCGTCACCGCCACTGTTCCAGCACTCTGTTCCTCGGCTCGGACAGCCAGCCACCCGGTGGCGATGCCCTCGCCCCGCTGCTGTCCCTGTTACCTTTACGCATACGTCTGGGTGAGTTTTGATTGTGATGTCACTCACTCAGCGTAGTGCCCTTGCCCCCGTTCCCGTTGCTGTCCCTGTACCTTTACGCATACGTCTGGGTGAGTTTTGATTGTGATGTCACTCACTCAGCGTAGTGCCCTTGCCCCCGTTCCCGTTGCTGTCCCTGTACCTTTACGCATACGCCTGGGTGAGTTTTGATTGTGATGTCACTCACTCAGCGTAATGCCTCTTGCCCCCGTTCCCGCTGCTGTTCCTGTACCTTTACGCATACGCCTGGGTGAGTTTTGATTGTGATGTCACTCTCCCAGCGTATTGCCTCTGTTAGTTAGTTTGGACATTTCATCTCCCAGCGTATTGCCTCTGTTAGTTAGTTTGGACATTTCATCTCCCAGCGTAATGCCTCTGTTTTTGGTTCTCACTTAGAATAGTATTTTTGGACTTTACATCTCCCCCTGTGTGTTTGTCACACGAAGATATTATTACTTTGTTCACTTTGTTATTTGGACTGTTCTGCACCTGCTCTGTTTTTTCCCTTAGGCGTTCCCTTACTTTCCCTTAGTGTTCCATTTTCCTGCCCGCCTCTTAAAGGCACCTTTCCTTCCCCTCATATTATATTCCTGTATTTGTGATTCTCCCTTAAAGGGACAGTGCCCTTTTCCCTGTATTTCCCTGTTGTTCAATAAATATCTGTTTCTTGGCAAACCATCATACCTGTCTTGTGTTGTGCGATTGGGGTCGGTTACAAACCATAACAGTACGACCCCACCAAGTCTACGACCCCAGCCAGCACAGACTGTGTATGTTGAGTTTGCCTTTTTTTTTCTTGTCCCCTCTAGCTCCCCTGTTAGCCCTGTTAGCTTCCCTGTTAGCCCAGTTTAGCTTCCTTGTTAGTCCTGTTTAGCTCCCTTGTTTAGCTTGTTAGTCTCCCCGGTTAGCTCCCCTGTTTGCTTCCCGTTTTGCCCTGTTTGACCCCCCTGTAGCTAGCCTTGCCCTGGCAGCTAACCCAGTTTCCCTCTGCATGGCCCCGGTCTGCTAGCTTGGCCCCGGCTGTTAGCACAGCCTCTATGTTAATGCAGCCTTGCAGCTGGCATAGGCCCTGTAGCTAGCCAGGCCCAAGCAGCTAACCCGGTCCCTCTGCATGGCCTCCACTTTTTGTGTAGTTTCTCCCACTGCTAGGACTGCCCTTCAGCTAGCAAGGTCAGTATTCCCACAGCTAGGACTGTCCTTCCAGCTAGCTTGTTCTCTCATGCTGGTCCAGCCCTGTCTGCCAGCCTAGCTCCGGCAGCTAGCGCAGCCTCTATGTTGATGTAGCAGTACAGCTAGCATAGGCCCTGTAGCTATCAGTGCCCTGGCAGCTACCCTTTCCCTCTGCTAGCCTGGCTCCGGCAGCTTGCGCAGCCTCTATGTTGATGTAGCAGTACAGCTAGCATAGGCCCTGTAGCTATCAGTGCCCTGGCAGCTAACCTTCCCTCTGCTAGCCCTTTCCCGGTGCTTCCATGGTTACCCCTTAGCTACCCTGTTTGCCCCTCAGTTCCTCTAGACCAGTTCTCTAGACCAGTTCTCTAGCCCGGTTCTCTAGCCCAGTTCTCTAGACCAGTTCTCTAGACCAGTTCTCTAGACCCAGTTCCTCTAGACCAGTTCCTCTAGACCAGTTCCCCCAGTTGCCCCTCTGCTACCCTAGTTACCCCTCGGCGACCCTGTTTCTTTTGCTAGCCCCACTCTTGTGGTGGCTTCCCCTGCTGGCTTGGCCAGTACCTCTTGTTTTGCCCCCTGCCACTCTGTCTGTATTTGTTTTGGGTCGCCGGGTGGCTCCCGTTGGAGGGGGGGATACTGTGAGGTTTTGCCCGCTGCTCACTACCTTTTCTCTGTCTTCTTTAAGCCTACTGTTAGGAATTCCCTATTCTCTGTCTTCTTTAAGCCTACTGTTAGGAATTCCCTACTCACTCTCTCTAGCCCCCACCCTCTCGTTCCTTACCCTTAGTGGCCACACCTGTTTGATATTCTATTATCTCTCGCACCTGTGGTGGCAGGCTAATTAGTCCCCCTGTGGGCTTTAAATACCAGGGCGCTTCCCTTCGTTTTGGCGTGGGGTCGTGTTGTATTCATGCCGAGTCATATTCCTAACATCTAGACTCTTTTCGGGAGATCCTCTGGTCTACCAATGCTGTAAGATGGACCTCTCCAGCCTTGAGATGTTTGCTCCAGCCTTCGTCTGCTGTCGCCGTAGCCTGTGGAGGAGACTGTTCTGCGCTCCCTGTAACTTCCACGGGAGGCACCTCAGCGTTCCACTGCAGACCCCAGCGCAGCTGTTCGTCCTGACGCACATCTAGACCAACGCGCATCTCCCGGACCCTCGAGCTTGGCACGCTCCTCCGTTCCAGCGCACTGACGCGCATCTCCCGGACCCTCGAGCTTGGCACGCTCCTCCGTTCCAGCGCACTGACGCGCATCTCCCGGACCCTCGAGCTTGGCACGCTCCTCCGTTCCAGCGCACTGACGCGCATCTCCCGGACCCTCGAGCTTGGCACGCTCCTCCGTTCCAGCGCACTGACGCGCATCTCCCGGACCCTCGAGCTTGGCACGCTCCTCCGTTCCAGCGCACTGACGCGCATCTCCCGGACCCTCGAGCTTGGCACGCTCCTCCGTTCCAGCGCACAGACGCGCATCTTCCAGACCTTCGAGCTTGGCACACTCCTCCTCGCAGACGCACCCCGAGGCGTCTCTCGGTTCCGACAGCGGCTACCCGGTGGACGACGCTCTCGCCACCGCCACTGTTCCGACGCGCACACCAAGGTGTGGCGCGCCACTCTGTTCCTCGGCTCCGACAGTGGCTACCCGGTGGACGACATCCTCGTCACCGCCACTGTTCCAGCTCCCTGTTCCGACGCGCACACCAAGGTGTGGCGCGCACTCTGTTCCTCGGCTCCGACAGTGGCTACCCGGTGGACGACATCCTCGTCACCGCCACTGTTCCAGCTCCCTGTTCCGACGCGCACACCAAGGTGTGGCGCGCACTCTGTTCCTCGGCTCCGACAGTGGCTACCCGGTGGACGACATCCTCGTCACCGCCACTGTTCCAGCTCCCTGTTCCGACGCGCACACCAAGGTGTGGCGCGCACTCTGTTCCTCGGCTCCGACAGTGGCTACCCGGTGGACGACATCCTCGTCACCGCCACTGTTCCAGCTCCCTGTTCCGACGCGCACACCAAGGTGTGGCGCGCACTCTGTTCCTCGGCTCCGACAGTGGCTACCCGGTGGACGACATCCTCGTCACCGCCACTGTTCCAGCTCCCTGTTCCGACGCGCACACCAAGGTGTGGCGCGCACTCTGTTCCTCGGCTCCGACAGCGGCTACCCGGTGGACGATGCCCTCGTCACCGCCACTGTTCCAGCACTCTGTTCCTCGGCTCGGACAGCCAGCCACCCGGTGGCGATGCCCTCGCCCCGCTGCTGTCCCTGTTACCTTTACGCATACGTCTGGGTGAGTTTTGATTGTGATGTCACTCACTCAGCGTAGTGCCCTTGCCCCCGTTCCCGTTGCTGTCCCTGTACCTTTACGCATACGTCTGGGTGAGTTTTGATTGTGATGTCACTCACTCAGCGTAGTGCCCTTGCCCCCGTTCCCGTTGCTGTCCCTGTACCTTTACGCATACGCCTGGGTGAGTTTTGATTGTGATGTCACTCACTCAGCGTAATGCCTCTTGCCCCCGTTCCCGCTGCTGTTCCTGTACCTTTACGCATACGCCTGGGTGAGTTTTGATTGTGATGTCACTCTCCCAGCGTATTGCCTCTGTTAGTTAGTTTGGACATTTCATCTCCCAGCGTATTGCCTCTGTTAGTTAGTTTGGACATTTCATCTCCCAGCGTAATGCCTCTGTTTTTGGTTCTCACTTAGAATAGTATTTTTGGACTTTACATCTCCCCCTGTGTGTTTGTCACACGAAGATATTATTACTTTGTTCACTTTGTTATTTGGACTGTTCTGCACCTGCTCTGTTTTTTCCCTTAGGCGTTCCCTTACTTTCCCTTAGTGTTCCATTTTCCTGCCCGCCTCTTAAAGGCACCTTTCCTTCCCCTCATATTATATTCCTGTATTTGTGATTCTCCCTTAAAGGGACAGTGCCCTTTTCCCTGTATTTCCCTGTTGTTCAATAAATATCTGTTTCTTGGCAAACCATCATACCTGTCTTGTGTTGTGCGATTGGGGTCGGTTACAAACCATAACAAGCTGGTTGCGATGGCACCAGCTAATGGGGATCCCTAATAAAATAAATGAATCAATTCTTACTTAGTCCTTACTACACCATCTAGCCCAGTCTTTATAGTTACTCTCTTCTAACTTAGTCCTTACTACACCATCTAGCCCAGTCTTTATAGCTACTCTCTTCTAACTTAGTCCTTACTACACCATCTAGCCCAGTCTTTATAGATACTCTCTTCTAACTGAGTCCTTACTACACCATCTAGCCCAGTCTTTATAGATACTCTCTTCTAACTTAGTCCTTACTACACCATCTAGCCCAGTCTTTATAGTTACTCTCTTCTAACTTAGTCCTTACTACACCATCTAGCCCAGTCTTTATAGCTACTCTCTTCTAACTTAGTCCTTACTACATCATCTAGCCCAGTCTTTATAGCTACTCTCTTCTTAGTCCTTACTACACCATCTAGCTCAGTCTTTATAGTTACTCTCTTCTAACTTAGTCCTTACTACACCATCTAGCCCAGTCTTTATAGTTACTCTCTTCTAACTTAGTCCTTACTACACCATCTAGCTCAGTCTTTATAGTTACTCTCTTCTAACTTAGTCCTTACTACACCATCTAGCCCAGTCTTTATAGATACTCTCTTCTAACTTAGTCCTTACTACACCATCTAGCCCAGTCTTTATAGCTACTCTCTTCTAACTTAGTCCTTACTACACCATCTAGCCCAGTCTTTATAGATACTCTCTTCTAACTTAGTCCTTACTACACCATCTAGCCCAGTCTTTATAGATACTCTCTTCTAACTTAGTCCTTACTACACCATCTAGCCCAGTCTTTATAGTTACTCTCTTCTAACTTAGTCCTTACTACACCATCTAGCCCGGTCTTTATAGTTACTCTCTTCTAACTTAGTCCTTACTACACCATCTAGCCCAGTCTTTATAGTTACTCTCTTCTAACTTAGTCCTTACTACACCATCTAGCCCGGTCTTTATAGATACTCTCTTCTAACTTAGTCCTTACTACACCATCTAGCCCGGTCTTTATAGTTACTCTCTTCTAACTTAGTCCTTACTACACCATCTAGCCCAGTCTTTATAGTTACTCTCTTCTAACTTAGTCCTTACTACACCATCTAGCCCAGTCTTTATAGTTACTCTCTTCTAACTTAGTCCTTACTACACCATCTAGCCCAGTCTTTATAGCTACTCTCTTCTAACTTAGTCCTTACTACACCATCTAGCCCAGTCTTTATAGTTACTCTCTTCTAACTTAGTCCTTACTACACCATCTAGCCCGGTCTTTATAGTTACTCTCCTCTAACTTAGTCCTTACTACACCATCTAGCCCAGTCTTTATAGATACTCTCTTCTAACTTAGTCCTTACTACACCATCTAGCCCAGTCTTTATAGATACTCTCTTCTAACTTAGTCCTTACTACACCATCTAGCTCAGTCTTTATAGCTACTCTCTTCTAACTTAGTCCTTACTACACCATCTAGCCCAGTCTTTATAGTTACTCTCTTCTAACTTAGTCCTTACTACACCATATAGCCCAGTCTTTATAGATACCCTCTTCTAACTTAGTCCTTACTACACCATCTAGCCCAGTCTTTATAGTTACTCTCTTCTAACTTAGTCCTTACTACACCATCTAGCCCAGTCTTTATAGTTACTCTCTTCTAACTTAGTCCTTACTACACCATCTAGCCCAGTCTTTATAGTTACTCTCTTCTAACTTAGTCCTTACTACACCATCTAGCCCAGTCTTTATAGCTACTCTCTTCTAACTTAGTCCTTACTACACCATCTAGCCCAGTCTTTATAGCTACTCTCTTCTAACTGAGTCCTTACTACACCATCTAGCCCAGTCTTTATAGCTACTCTCTTCTAACTTAGTCCTTACTACACCATCTAGCCCAGTCTTTATAGTTACTCTCTTCTAACTTAGTCCTTACTACACCATCTAGCCCAGTCTTTATAGATACTCTCTTCTAACTGAGTCCTTACTACACCATCTAGCCCAGTCTTTATAGATACTCTCTTCTAACTTAGTCCTTACTACACCAACTAGCCCAGTCTTTATAGTTACTCTCTTCTAACTTAGTCCTTACTACACCATCTAGCCCAGTCTTTATAGCTACTCTCTTCTAACTTAGTCCTTACTCCACCATCTAGCCCAGTCTTTATAGTTACTCTCTTCTAACTTAGTCCTTACTACACCATCTAGCCCAGTCTTTATAGCTACTCTCTTCTAACTTAGTCCTTACTACACCATCTAGCCCGGTCTTTATAGTTACTCTCTTCTAACTTAGTCCTTACTACACCATCTAGCTCAGTCTTTATAGCTACTCTCTTCTAACTTAGTCCTTACTACACCATCTAGCCCAGTCTTTATAGTTATTCTCTTCTAACTTAGTCCTTACTACACCATCTAGCCCAGTCTTTATAGCTACTCTCTTCTAACTTAGTCCTTACTACACCATCTAGCCCAGTCTTTATAGTTGCTCTCTTCTTAGTCCTTACTACACCATCTAGCCCGGTCTTTATAGATACTCTCTTCTAACTTAGTCCTTACTACACCATCTAGCCAAGTCTTTATAGCTACTCTCTTCTAACTTAGTCCTTACTACACCATCTAGCCCAGTCTTTATAGCTACTCTCTTCTAACTTAGTCCTTACTACACCATCTAGCCCAGTCTTTATAGTTACTCTCTTCTAACTTAGTCCTTACTACACCATCTAGCCCAGTCTTTATAGTTACTCTCTTCTAACTTAGTCCTTACTACACAATCTAGCCCAGTCTTTATAGATACTCTCTTCTAACTTAGTCCTTACTACACCATCTAGCCCAGTCTTTATAGTTACTCTCTTCTAACTTAGTCCTTACTACACCATCTAGCCCAGTCTTTATAGTTACTCTCTTCTAACTTAGTCCTTACTACACCATCTAGCCCAGTCTTTATAGCTACTCTCTTCTAACTTAGTCCTTACTACACCATCTAGCCCAGTCTTTATAGTTACTCTCTTCTAACTTAGTCCTTACTACACCATCTAGCCCGGTCTTTATAGCTACTCTCTTCTAACTTAGTCCTTACTACACCATCTAGCCCAGTCTTTATAGATACTCTCTTCTAACTTAGTCCTTACTACACCATCTAGCCCAGTCTTTATAGTTACTCTCTTCTAACTTAGTCCTTACTACACCATCTAGCCCAGTCTTTATAGCTACTCTCTTCTAACTTAGTCCTTACTACACCATCTAGCTCAGTCTTTATAGCTACTCTCTTCTAACTTAGTCCTTACTACACCATCTAGCCCAGTCTTTATAGTTACTCTCTTCTAACTTAGTCCTTACTACACCATCTAGCCCGGTCTTTATAGCTACTCTCTTCTAACTTAGTCCTTACTACACCATCTAGCCCAGTCTTTATAGTTACTCTCTTCTAACTTAGTCCTTACTACACCATCTAGCCCAGTCTTTATAGCTACTCTCTTCTAACTTAGTCCTTACTACACCATCTAGCTCAGTCTTTATAGCTACTCTCTTCTAACTTAGTCCTTACTACACCATCTAGCCCAGTCTTTATAGTTACTCTCTTCTAACTTAGTCCTTACTACACCATCTAGCCCAGTCTTTATAGTTACTCTCTTCTTACTTAGTCCTTACTACACCATCTAGCCCAGTCTTTATAGCTACTCTCTTCTAACTGAGTCCTTACTACACCATCTAGCCCAGTCTTTATAGTTACTCTCTTCTAACTTAGTCCTTACTACGCCATCTAGCCCGGTCTTTATAGCTACTCTCTTCTAACTTAGTCCTTACTACACCATCTAGCCCGGTCTTTATAGTTACTCTCTTCTAACTTAGTCCTTACTACACCATCTAGCCCAGTCTTTATAGTTACTCTCTTCTAACTTAGTCCTTACTACACCATCTAGCCCGGTCTTTATAGATACTCTCTTCTAACTTAGTCCTTACTACACCATCTAGCCCGGTCTTTATAGTTACTCTCTTCTAACTTAGTCCTTACTACACCATCTAGCCCAGTCTTTATAGTTACTCTCTTCTAACTTAGTCCTTACTACACCATCTAGCCCAGTCTTTATAGTTACTCTCTTCTAACTTAGTCCTTACTACACCATCTAGCCCAGTCTTTATAGCTACTCTCTTCTAACTTAGTCCTTACTACACCATCTAGCCCAGTCTTTATAGTTACTCTCTTCTAACTTAGTCCTTACTACACCATCTAGCCCGGTCTTTATAGTTACTCTCCTCTAACTTAGTCCTTACTACACCATCTAGCCCAGTCTTTATAGATACTCTCTTCTAACTTAGTCCTTACTACACCATCTAGCCCAGTCTTTATAGATACTCTCTTCTAACTTAGTCCTTACTACACCATCTAGCTCAGTCTTTATAGCTACTCTCTTCTAACTTAGTCCTTACTACACCATCTAGCCCAGTCTTTATAGTTACTCTCTTCTAACTTAGTCCTTACTACACCATATAGCCCAGTCTTTATAGATACCCTCTTCTAACTTAGTCCTTACTACACCATCTAGCCCAGTCTTTATAGTTACTCTCTTCTAACTTAGTCCTTACTACACCATCTAGCCCAGTCTTTATAGTTACTCTCTTCTAACTTAGTCCTTACTACGCCATCTAGCCCGGTCTTTATAGCTACTCTCTTCTAACTTAGTCCTTACTACACCATCTAGCCCAGTCTTTATAGTTACTCTCTTCTAACTTAGTCCTTACTACACCATCTAGCCCAGTCTTTATAGCTACTCTCTTCTAACTTAGTCCTTACTACACCATCTAGCCCAGTCTTTATAGTTACTCTCTTCTAACTTAGTCCTTACTACACCATCTAGCCCAGTCTTTATAGTTACTCTCTTCTAAGGAGAGGAGAGGAGAGGAGAGGAGAGGAGAGGAGAGGAGAGGAGAGGAGAGGAGAGGAGAGGAGAGAAGAGAAGAGGAGGGGAGAGAAGAGGAGATGAGAGGAGACGAGATGAGAGGAGATAAGAGGATGGGAGTATAGAGGAGAGGAGAGGAGAGGAGAGGAGAGGAGAGGAGAGGAGAGGAGAGGAGAGGAGAGGAGAGGAGAGGAGAGAAGAGAAGAGAAGAGGAGAGGATAGGATAGGAGAGGAGATGAGAGGAGAGAAGAGGATGGGAGAGGAGAGGAGTGGAGTGGAGGGGGAGGAGGAGGAGAGAGGAGAGAAGAAGAGGGGAATGGAGGAACCCTCAAAGAGGAAGAATGGGCGTAGAGGTAGAGAGATGTGAGGGACAGACAGACAGACATTAAAACAAACAAAGAGAGAGAACATTATTATCCTCTTCTCTTTCTTTTTTTTTTATCCACTTTTTCTCCCATTTTCTATATTTTCTCCCATCCCAATTTTGTATCATCCAATTCAACCCTCCCCTGTCACGGACGCTGTTTCTTGCCTCCCACAGGCCGGCTGCAATGTGGACTAAGTCATACATAGCACAAGTCCCCTCCGGTACTTGAGGTAACAGCAGTCGCATCTTTTCACCTGCGCAGCTCGATCTCTCAGTGGCGAGGAGTAACGCGTGGGAGGCTCACGCTGCCCCCGACACTTCCTGATTCTACTGCGCAGGCGCACCAACCGACCTGTAGGAGTCGCTGTCCACAACGCCCGATTCCCACCCATCAGTTTCCCACCCCCTAATACGGCCAATGTGTATTAGTACGGACGACCAGCTAAACTGAAAGCAATGTGGAGCGCTGGGCTCGAACAGGCAAGCCCAGCGTCTCCGTCATTCGTGGCGAGCGCCTTGCCCACTACGCCACATAGCCGCACTTATCCTCTTCTCTTTCTAAGAACGACTTGGAAAAGAGAGTCCTACAGGAAACAGACCTCACAATGCATTCTGATTACATTTACAGATGTAAAAATAAAAATGGTAACCGTTTGTGACCCAGAATGTACATATCTATTTACTAGCTAAACATAACTAGCTAACCCAACCCCCTCCAATGACCAAGTATGGCTTTGTCAATATTCCAATGTACAGTTTTGCTTGTACAGTGTAGTGTCC
>NC_140166.1:222319518-222357018 GCF_963971535.1 Notolepis coatsorum
GATTACATACAAGAAACACCTGGACTGATTACATACTGAGACACCTGGACTGATTACATACAAGAAACACCTGGACTGATTACATACTGAGACACCTGGACTGATTACATACTGAGACACCTGGACTGATTACATACTGAGACACCTGGACTGATTACATACTGAGACACCTGGACTGATTACACACTGAGACACCTGGGCTGATTACATACTGAGACACCTGGACTGATTACATACAAGAAACACCTGGACTGATTACACACTGAGACACCTGGACTGATTACATACTGAGACACCTGGACTGATTACACACTGAGACACCTGGACTGATTACATACTGAGACACCTGGGCTGATTACATACTGAGACACCTGGACTGATTACATACAAGAAACACCTGGACTGATTACATACTGAGACACCTGGACTGATTACACACTGAGACACCTGGACTGATTACACACTGAGACACCTGAACTGATTACACACTGAGACACCTGGACTGATTACATACTGAGACACCTGGACTGATTACATACTGAGACACCTGGGCTGATTACATACTGAGACACCTGGACTGATTACACACTGAGACACCTGGACTGATTACACACTGAGACACCTGGGAGGAGAACCAGACCAACACTAGAACTACAGGAAACAAACAGAACATGATAACCGGCTGATTACGTACAAGACCAGAACCAGGTCTCAAAACTCAGAAATAGGTAACTTATTAAAAGATCAATCAAAATATGAGCCTGTAGATCATAGGCCATGCATACCTTCCTATCATATGACTTGTAGCCCATCAGGGCTGCTTTTATTCTGCAGCTCTCACTTGTTTCACTTTCAATTGATTCACGTTGAAAGTTAGTTCTCAGCTTTCAGCTCAACCCCAAACAGGCCGAATTTACTCCTTTTGTTTCCTGCACCGACTTCGGAACAGCGGGACAAAGGACCTTCCATTACTGCCTCCATTCATGCCTCCTGGTCGGTCCTGTGCGGTCCCAGTGTCCTCTGACTCATACTAGAGACATCTGGGAGGGAAACAGACTCACAAAGAACTACAGAAAACAAGACATGGGGACCAAACACAAGGAGGCGGAGCAAACGACATCATACAAGACTAAACAACTAATACAAAATACTCAAACTAGGGCGGCCGGGTAGCGCAGCGGACTAAGTGTTTGTCTACCACCGCAGAGACAGTGGGATCGAATCCAGCTGAGGTACCTCCGGCTTGGTCGGCCGTCCATACTGACACAATTGGCAGTGTCAGCGGGTGGGAAAGCCGGTGAGGGTGGGTCCTGGTCGTTGTAAACAGCGACTCCTACAGTTCGGTCGGGGTGCCTGCACTGCAAGGGAAGGATCTGGGAGAGGTAGTGTGATCCTTCCACACGTTACACTCTCCCAGTGAGAGTCCGTGCTGCCAGGTGAAAAGAAGCGGTGGGCTGGGTACACATGTGTCGGAGGAAGCATGTGATAGTCTCCGCTCTCCCAGACCGACGGTAGGGGGTAGAGTGCGCAACGACCAGGAAGGGGATTGGGAATTGGCATAACGACTAACATTGGGAGGGGAGAAAAATGGAAAAAGGAGGGGGAAAAAGATAATAAAAAAAATTATAAAAAAAGACTCAAACTAAACATCATACAAGAGTAAACAACTAATACAATAGACTAAAAATAAACATCATACAAGACTAAACAATTAATACAAAATACTAAAACTAAACATCATACAAGACTAAACTAATACAAAAGACTCAAACTAAACATCATATAAGACTAAACTAATACAAAAGACTCAAACTAAACATCATACAAGACTAAACAACTAATACAAAAGACTCAAACTAAACATCATACAAGACTAAACAACTAATACAAAATACTAAACCTAAACATCATACAAGACTAAACAACTAATACAAAATACTAAAACTAAACATCATACAAGACTAAACAACTAATACAAAATACTAAACCTAAACATCATACAAGACTAAACAACTAATACAAAAGACTCAAACTAAACATCATACAAGACTAAACAACTAATACAAAAGGCTAAACCTAAACATCATACAAGACTAAACAACTCATAGAAAAGGCTAAACCTAAACAGAACATCATACAAGACTAAACGACTAGACCAGGAATGGGAGAGAGACAGACAGAAGGGGAGAGAGAGAGAGCAGAGCAAGAGACAGAGAGAATAGTCCAGACCTCTCTCCACACTAGTGTATGTTAGCACTGTGCCAGCGTGAACCTATTATCATTCTGCTATGGCTTGTTTTTGTAAATTGTAAAGTTGCTTTGGATAAAAGCTGCCATATAAATGCACCATTTACCATGTAACGTGTTTGCGAGCCCAGCTAAGTTCCCCAGAGCTTGTACAGTATAGTGTGCTGTAGAGGTGAGGCCTACTGTGTGTTAGAGTGTTGTGTAGAATAGTTAATAAGTTAATAAGTATTTGCATCGAGCGCTTTGCCTCGTGGTTTTCTTTGCCGACGCTGAATGTCACGAATGTTCAGATTCAGATTCAGATTCCTTTAAGCCATATGTGTAACCACATTGGTAATTGTCTCAGCGTTACAGAGTATGCATTTTTCCATACATTTTCTTTTCACATAACAACAGCAACAACAGACACGGGACAAAGACAGTGCAGTGCAGGATTAATCATTTGAATAAATAAATATATATATAAAGTGTAAAGTGCAGTGCAGAGTTCCAGGTCAGTCCCACTGCAATATTTTTGCCAGTGTCATTGTTATCGTTATTGTGCCAGTGTCACTTGGGGGGGGGGGGGGGGGGCCTAAGGCATTGATCAGCCATTGATGTCACAGCGTTACTAAAACTAACTATTAACCCACGCTAACTATCAATCCACGCAGCCCAGCTAGTAGAGTTCTAGGTTGCAAGGTATCACGCGTCCGGGTTTCAGCCCGCTCACACTCTCCACCAGGGGGCCCCTGGCACCTCCTATTCATCGACTGTCTCTCCCTTCGCCCCCCAAATGGACATTTCCCCATTTCTGCAGTGATTGTGTACAAAATAAAGATTGTTATTCTTTTGCATCCATTGTTTCCGTCTGCTCTGTGGGGAAACGACGAACCATCCAGGCTCTTATTTCGTCGTACAAACGCAAAAGAAGAAAGTCATCGTGACAGGCTTCGAGTCGACATCTGTTTTCAAAATCTGTGGTGGAGGACGGCGACGGTAGACATGTTTAAACTTCTACAGTGGCGCATTCTGCCTTCGCCCATCTCCATTGGCGTTGGCAGATTTCGATGACATCCAGTTTGATGTCTGCCGTCGCTTTGTATGAATGAGTTCTACTCGCTGAGAGGTTGTGGTGAACAGTGAGGCAGGGGAGTCGTAAACAACCGTATCAGTCGTGATGGAGAACAGATTCAGGACTTCAATAAGATGAAAGCATTGTATGAAACGAATAGTTATGATGGATAAGAGATTTTAAGACTTAAAGCTGCACCAGGTATTTTTTAGGAGAAAAAATTACCTCAACAATAACTAGTTACAAATGCTTGAATATTGTTTATCATCTCAACACAAATCCAAAAAACCCTACCCTTTGAAACAAAGTGAACCAACGTTGCTCTTAGAGGAAGCTTCTTTGAAATGTCTAATACAGTTAATACTTTTTTGACTTTTTCATCACGTTACAAATGTTGTTGACAGCTTTCGGATCCACCCTTCTTTGTGACATCAAGCAGTGACACAATTTTATTAACATATAAAATACATGTGCACACATAACATATAGTGTAACCTGGGGGACACTCGGACCCAGGAGTACCCTGGCCAGGTATTGCCAGAGTATGTAGAAGATATATATATTCAATTATTATTCTTTTTTTAAACTTTGATGTCAAGTAGGGGGCCGCAAAATATCATCCAGCGGGCCGCAATTGGCCCGCGGGCCGCGAGTTTGAGACTCCTGATGTAGAGGGAGTCTCACGCGAGTGAGACTTGACTTCACGTTTGTTCCCGTCTGTTTGAATGGAAGCTACATACACGTTATACAGTAGCAGAGCCAAGGAAGTCGTGCTGCCCCACGCTTTTAAGGTATGAGCAGGCTAAACACCTTTTTCGTTGGTCAATTTGGCAATACCTGGCCAGGGTACTCATGGGTCCTAATGTCCCCCAGGTATGTGTGCACATGTATTTTTTGTTAATAAAATTGCATTTATCTATAGTCCTAATTCTGTCACTGTTTGATGTCACAAAGAAGGGTGAATCCGAAAGCTGTCTACAATAGGGATGCCCCGATCACGTTTTTTGCCACCGATACCGATCACCGATCGTCTTGAGCCATCGTTTTTGATAAAAAAATAAAATAAATTTTTTTTTTTATAAAATATATATATTATATAATCATACTTGTAGTTGTATTATCTGCGAGACATCGCCACCACGCAACATCGCAACAAGTCAAAATGCTCGCTATCTGCAAACAGCTCCACTGTCTGTGTGTACTCGAGTAGCCTCCAGCTACGGCCAGGATTCTTCGGAGCTGCAGCTGGACCCTATTGATCACATTCAACATGCCCTCAGCTCGAATACGCATCGAATCAGTGTTATAAGACATTGATATCAGGAGCTATCTGTAGCTACTGCTAGCCGGCTAGATACCATTAAGACAACGCCTCAGTGAACGATTTAGTTTAATGGGACGTTTCGTTTTGAACAGTGAGCTAACGTGAGCTAACGTGAGCTATCATGCACTACTAGACTTGCTGGAGCATTTGTTAATATCAGGAGCCATCAGTAGCTAGCCGGCTAGATACCGTTGGACAATGCCTCATCATGTATTAAACTAAAAGTGAATAGTTGACTGGGTCATTTTGTAACGGTAGCTAACGTTAGCTCACGGAGGTCCCAGTGTCCCACTAGACTAGACTATACTAGTGTTTACAGACTAGTACACGGGTGCGGGAGGGGCTGGAGGAGGAGGAGGAGCAGACGCCGCTGCTCTCTCTGTGTGTCTGAGACAGAACTCAGCGAGTGAGATCTCCGCTCAGAATTGGATCATGTTTTTCGATCGGTTTTGACGATCAGCGAAAATAAAGCATTATCACCGATCACCGATCGTATTTATACTGATTATCGGCCGATAACGATTGGTGGCCGATCGATCGGGGCATCCCTAGTCTACAACATTTGTAACAGGTGATGAAAAAGTCAAAAAATAATTAACTGTATTAGACATTTGTTAATGATGCATAGGCTTCACTTTAGATTAGGGCACGCAATAGCATCTGCAAATGATTTATAGATGTTTTATGAATGTCTTAACAAATAATTTGTTAAACATGAAAATACAAGTCTGGTAATTGCTTCGTGTGTATTCATAAGAGTCCACAAATAAACAAACTATTAGACATTTGTTAATTATGAATAGTCTTCACTTTACACACAATACCATCTGCAAATGATTTAGAGATATTTTAAGATTGTTTTACAAATAATTTGTTGAACATGAACAAATAAATGGAGGTATAGTATAGTTGTTTTTTCATATCCATTTTTCAAAGCATCTACAAATGTGTTACTACACATTAAACAACATTATTACATGGCATTTTTAACATTCGCCAAAATGCTTGATTGTGATTGGTCAATAGCGCTCGGTTGCCCCTGACAGCGGTCAGTTATTTCTCGATAACGGACCGCTGCTATGGGCAACGCACAATAATGACCGCTGATACGGGTAACACAGCGCTATTGACCAATCACATTCAAGAATTTTGGTCGCAGACAGTCACGAAAGCTAAGCTCAGCATATGCACAGCTGCACTCATCAGGTAATCAGACCACACACCTGCCGGCTGCCGGCGATGACAGAGGAGCCACAGAACAACTGTGTCTGCATTTGATCTCATCTTGTCGATGGTGTAAAATGAATTAGGTATATTGTTAGTAAGTTAGCCATGTAATAAGCGGGATAATGTATAGCTATACTCGGTCATTGTCGCAAAATAATTGACCTTCACTGACTTCATCTGGCTGACTCTGTGCTAACATCCTTGTTTGTTAGTGATGACATTCTAACTGCAAGCCCTGACGTCTCCAGGTGCCCACTGGAAGAGACCAAAGGTCACCCAAACTCTACAGACCAGACCAAGAGTGGCTGTATTCCTCAGTTACCTGTGACTCGTGAAAAGGTTATAGGCCTTTTGATAAGTACCCCTGACCGCAAGCGCAAGACTCGTGTTTGCCATGTTAACATGTTGAAGTTGTATCACCTTAGAGGGAACCCTCAGCCAGAGGAGGTAGAGGGAAAAAGCAACCACCTCAGTTGCTTCAGTTCAGGTGATTGCTTCTGGTGTTACTATAGATGTTGATGACAAACAACTAAACAATAGTGTGTTTGCTCCAGTGTCTACTGTTTGGTCTACTTTTCTTTTTCTGTCGACTCGTTTTCTGTTGCCGCTGACTAGTTTTCTGTTGCTGTCGACTCGTTCTCTGTTTCTGTCGACTCGTTTTCTGTTGCCGCTGACTAGTTTTCTGTTGCTGTCGACTCGTTCTCTGTTTCTGTCGACTCGTTCTGTTTCTGTCGACTCGTTTTCCGTTTGCCGTCGACTCGTTCCCTGTTGCTGTCGAATCGTCATAATCGACCCGAGTGGTTGTTGTACCAACCGCACTCTTACATTTTTTGGGTAATGGGTTTGTTTTTGTGTGTGGGGGTGTTACGTTCCAGCATGTGGCTGTTGTATGTTGTTTGTACTTTTGTGTCGCCCCCCCTCCCTCTCTCTCTCTTCCTCTCTCTCTCTCTCTCTCTCTCACCCACTCCCTCCACCTGCTATACTCTGATCCAGGTTCCTGTCCTTCATCAGGACACTAATCGGCGCGGCGCCTCAGTGTTCTAAACTCTGTGTCGGTCAATTATTTTGCGACAATGACCTCGTAGCTATACATTATCCCTTACTTATTTAATGATGAACAAATCAAGTACAAACAATGTTGATAATGAGTTATAAATAATGTAGAACTAATTTGTAAATGTTATACAAATATAGTTATAAATGATTTAATAATAATTTACGAATGTATATAAATGGTTTGTTCATGATTAGTTCATTATCTACAAATACCTTATAAAGGTCTTATAACTGAGTGTTATTATAAAGTGTTACAGAATGTTCTGAGTATATGATGTTATAGATGACACTGAGAGACACCCAGGAGAATGTTCTGAGTATATGATGTTATATAGATGACACTGAGAGACACCCAGGAGAATGTTCTGAGTATATGATGTTATATAGATAACACTGAGACACCCAGGAGTTCCCTTTAACCCTTTCACTGCGACAATACAGAAGGTTAACCTTTCACTATACGACTAACGTACCCATGTACATGTCAAAATTCTTCCCAAAGGTCAGTGAATACCACGACCACAACACCAGAGGGAGCTCAACAAATCATGTTAAACCCAGATTCGGCTCAAACAATGGACTAAACACGTTTCGCAATTATGCCCCATCAATGTGGAACGCCCTACCCAAAGCTGTAAAGGAATGTGAATCCCTACCCACATTCAAAACCGCTCTTAAAGAGCACCTACGGGAGGCTGCAATTCGAAACTGGCCACCGTAAATGTCCAAACCCCCCCACCCCCTCCTAATAGACAATCTCCTCCCCACCGTATGTATATTTCTCTCCCACTCACCCACCCCCTCCTAATGTACAGTCTCCTCCCCACTGTATGTATATATTCTCTCCCCACCATATGTATATTTCTCTCCCACCCACCCCCTCCTAATGTACAGTCCCCTCCCCATCATATGTATATACTCTGTCAGGATCTATGGGTAACAGTACTGTATATTTGCATATCGTATATGTCACAAATGTAACAGTACTAAATACCTGTATGTCATGTATGTCCCTATGCCATACATGTCATGTATGTTGTGTATGTCATAAATGTCACTATGAATTGAAAATGGGGGACCCTGATGTAAACAAGACAAATATCTTTCTCTGGTCTGCATCCCCTTAACAATTGTGTGTATTGAGCCGTACTGTATTGTACCCATTCTGCAATCTGTTAAATAAAGTTTTCATTCATTCACCACCACACAACAGAAGGTTAACCCTTTCACTACCACACTACAGGTTAACCTTTCACTACCACACTACAGAAGGTCTTCCACTACCACACTATAGAAGGTTAACCCTTTCACTACCACTACAGAAGGTTAACCCTTTCACTACCACACTACAGAAGGTTAACCTTTCACCACCACGCTACAGAATGTTAACCTTTCAATACCACACTACAGAAGGTTAACCCTTTCACTACCACACTACAGAAGGTTAACCTTTCACCACCACACTACAGAAGGTTAACCTTTCACCACCACGCTACAGAATGTTAACCTTTCAATACCACACTACAGAAGGTTAACCCTTTCACTACCACACTACAGAAGGTTAACCCTTTCACTACCACACTACAGAAGGTTAACGTTTCAGTACCACACTACAGAAGGTTAACCCTTTCACTACCACACTACAGAAGGTTAACCCTTTCACTACCACACTACAGAAGGTTAACCTTTCACTACCACACTACAGAAGGTTAACCTTTCACTACCACACTACAGAAGGTTAACCCTTTCACTACCACACTACAGGTTAACCTTTCACTACCACACTACAGACGGTTAACCTTTCACTACCACACTACAGGATAACCTTTCACTACCACACTACAGAAGGTTAACCTTTCACTACCACACTACAGGTTAACCTTTCACTACCACACTACAGATGGTTAACCCTTTCACTACCACACTACAGAAGGTTAACCTTTCACTACCACACTACAGGTTAACCTTTCACTACCACTACAGACGGTTAACCCTTTCACTACCACACTACAGAAGGTTAACCTTTCACTACCACACTACAGGTTAACCTTTCACTACCACGCTACAGAATGTTAACCTTTCAATACCACAATACAGAAGGTTAACCCTTTCACTACCACACTACAGAAGGTTAACCCTTTCACTACCACACTACAGGTTAACCTTTCACTACCACACTACAGAAGGTTAACCCTTTCACTACCACACTACAGAAGGTTAACCTTTCACTACCACACTACAGATGGTTAACCCTTTCACTACCACTACAGACGGTTAACCCTTTCACTACCACACTACAGATGGTTAACCCTTTCACTACCACCCTACAGACGGTTAACCTTTCACTACCACACTACAGATGGTTAACCCTTTCACGACCACTACAGACGGTTAACCCTTTCACTACCACACTACAGATGGTTAACCCTTTCACTACCACACTACAGAAGGTTAACAGTCTGTAGTGTGGTATGAATGAATGAAAACGTCTATTTAAAATGGACACCACAGCTACAATGGACCAGTCACAGTGGACAGACCAGATGCGTTGTTTTGCGTGTTTATAGCACGAGTACTAGTTTTCAACACCAGTCCATTGAGGCTTTTCTAAAAGATAGAATAAAATGAACAGTGTAATACAGAATTAAAATCACAAATCAGAACAAATAGTTACCAGAACAAGTCCATGATCAAAACAACAAAACCAGTCCACGTCTACATATGTGAGCACTGCTGCTTTGATGTCAGCCATACCTCGAGTCCTCTGCTGAAGACGTTGGCATTGGACTCCAGTTTTAAGCCAGTAGGCAGAGAGTTCCATAAGTTTGCCCGGTTAACAGAGAAGGCAGACTGTCCAAACAAACTCTTGCACATGGGAACAGTACAGTCACCATTATTGGAAGCTTGTGTGTTTGCTCTGCTAGAGCTCCAACGTCTAACCACCAGTCCAGAAAATAATGATGATACATCATTGTGCAAACATTTAAAAATGAGTCTAATATTACAGAAAATTACAACATTTTCAAACGTGAAAATATTGTGCTTACTCAAAACAATGCAGTAATGCCATCACATTGGTTTACGGTCCATGATTTTTATAGCCTGTTTGTATATTATAGTTATGGGTCTTAGTATGGTTTGTGAGGTTTGTGACCATGATGTGATACAGTAAGACAAGTGGGAAAGAATCATAGCGTGCATATAAAGTTGAGCAGCTTTAGTTGACAGATCGCTTCTAATAAAACAAAGTTTAAATTAGGTGTGACCTTCTTACATACATAATGTAGCTGTTTATCAAATTTTAGGTTCTTGTCTAATATGATTCCTAGGTACTTGACCTCATTCACTTCGGCAATTATTTAATTTTTAATTTGCACTTCAAACAAATCATGTATAGGCCTCTTGCGTATGGAGATACACAGACAGTTTTCTTGACATTCAAGGTCAAATGAGACGACACAGGCCAGTCGGAGATGTTACACCTGGGTCAAGTGCTCAGCTGCCATGCTTGCTGTTTTAGCAGACACATAGATGACGGTATCGTCAGCGTACATCTGGCAGCTGACACCTGGACAACTTTGCGGTATGTCATTAATGTACATGGTGAATAACAGAGGCCCAAGTACAGACCCTTGCGGTACTCCCATGCTGTTGGCAAGCAGTTTGGATTTCTCCCCATTGACCTTGACACAGTGAAAGGGTAGTGAAAGGATTAACCTTCTGTATTGTCGCAGTGAAATGGTTAACCCTTTGGTAGTGAAAGGGTTAAGGCTCCACCTCTCACTGTTGCTGGACTGGAGGATTTCTCTTTGACCAATATTCACTGTGAAATACTTCAATTTGTATTATATTATATATATTTATTATATATACTATATAAATATTCGGAAAGACACAGTTTATGTTTTCTGCACCAATAGCCTGCAAAAATAACTTAAAACTCCAGGATCTAATCACTCTTAATGAACTTAAACTCGATCTAGTCACTCTTAATGAATTTAAACTCCAGGATCTAGTCACTCTTAATGAACTTAAACTCCAGGATCTAGTCACTCTTAATGAACTTAAACTCCAGGATCTAGTCACTCTTAACACTTTGAGAGCCAGTCCGTGTTTTCCTTTTTACCCCCTTGAATGCCCAAATCCACTCCAATGTTAACGTTAATATCGCCTAATCTATGTTTAAAATTATGGCTATGTGTCTAATCTGCCCGTCGCTTATCAAAGACTCATTTTCCAGTCAACATTGTCAAAGCAGATTGTTTTTTTATCGCTTCATTTCCGTTTGATAGCATTTTGAAAATCACTCGTTTTCGCGGAAAAAACAACCCATTCTATGATAATCGTCTTTTACTGGAATATTCTAGAATGTTGTCATTTGTCGGCCTATTTATGAATCGTTTTCAAATAAACGCACGCACGCTCGTGCCGCACGCTGATAATCGCTGCTCTTATTTCCTGATGGCTTTTACAGTCAATGATAACGTCAGGCTGGATGGATGAAAAATGAATGGATATTGCTAATAAAAGAAATAATGATTAAAAAACAAGTTCTCGTTTTTTCTCTGGCCTTGGCACTCAACGCATGGCGAGTTAAAACGACTAATCTCGTCATTGGCACTCAATGTGTTAATGAACCAGGATCTAGTCACTCTTAATGAACTTAAACTCCAGGATCTAGTCACTCTTAACACTTTTAGTGCCAGCCACGAGAAATCTTGTTAGTTCATAGCATTGCGTTGAGTGCCAAGAACGAGAAATCTCGTTATTTAATCGTTATTTTTTTTTAATTATCTATTTCCATTCATTTTTCATCAATCTAGCCTCACGTTACCATTGGGGATCTATCTGAGCTCGAACAGGGAAAATACCGCCCCCTATCGTCTCTCCGGATGGTATTGCACCCATTGGATTGGACTGAATGAAATGGAAAAAGAGTCCGGAATCCACATTTTACTTGTCAGGCATGTAACCGGAGACGATCCCATTCATTGCCGAGCCGCAGAACAGCGTGGAATGTGTGTTTCCAGTACCCAGCGTTGGATCAATAAACGCAATCGATATTTGGAATGGCGATCAGGAATTGGAATCATCTTTTTGGAGAACATCTGATCTCAGGTAAGGAATCTATTTTACCAGTCTTGGGATAATCAGAGTTTTTTTCACCTATATATCAACGTGTCCCATATGTGTGTATGTGTGCGTGAGTGTGTGTGTGCTGATCAGGATTAAGATAATCGATTTTTCAGCCGGCTTCTCTAGCGTGCATAAGTACAAATATACTATCGATAATCTAGCGTTTATTTGAAAACGATTCATAAATAGGCCGAAAAATGACGTGTTTTGTGTATTCCACTAAAGCGCGATTCCTGCAGAATCACCTTTTTTTCTGGAAGTAAAAAAAAACGAGCCTTTTTCAAAATGGTATAAAACGGAAATGTACCGATTAAAAAACAATCCGTTTCGACAGTTTCTTTTTTTTTTATCCACTTTTTGTTCTCCTTATTTTTACATTTTTCTCCCATCCCAATTTCGCCTCGCCAATTTCCCCCTCCCCTGTCTCGAACGTTGTTAGACCACGCCTCCCACTGGTCTGCTGCAGTGAGGACCAAGCCTTGCATCACGTGTCCCCTCCGGTACACAAGGAGGCAGCTGTCGCATCTTTTCACCTGTACAGCGTGATCTCTGTGGCGAGGAGTAACGCGGGGGAGGCTCACGCTGCCCCGTTGCTTCCTGATTCTGCTGTACAGGCGCACCAACCGACCTGTAGGAGTCGCTGTCCACAAAGTCCGATCCCCACCCACCAGCTTTCCCACCCCCTAACACTGCCAATTGTGTTAGTATGAACGACCAGCCAAGCTGGTAGCAACGCAGAGCTGGGCTCGAACCCAGCATCTCCTGCGTTAGTGGCGAGCGCCTTGCCCACTGCGCCACTCGTTTCGACAATGTTGACTGGAAACAAGTCATTGATAAGCGACGGGCGTATTAGACACATAGCCATAATTTAAGATATAGTTTATGCATTCGCAAATGTGCTCGCCCTCCCATTGACTACAGCGCCGGCGCTCAAACGCTAAATCGTGCGCCCCCTGCTGGCACTCAGTGTTAATGAACTTAATCTCCAAGATCTAGTCACTCTTAACACTTTGATTACCGGCGATGCGGTGCGCCCAGGCATGCAGTCGTGCACAAACGCGGTTAAACGCCGTTTAGGTAGGTCACTGAGGCAGAAGTGCGCGCGGATGTGCACGAGCGCACACAAAAATGCGTTCACAATTGTCACTGGACTCGTCGCGCCGGCCGGCACTTATCACAGAGACTTTGCATAATAATAGGATACCGATAGCATAACAACGAGAAGAGCTGGTGGGGGGTTGCTTGATCTGTGGTCCCGACTGGAAGGATGAGACATTAAATTGTGCTTCAGTCTCTGAAGGAAACTGTCCTTCTGTAAACTAACTCTAAGTTACATTGTTAATTAATTTGTATTTACTTTTCTAGTTTAAGTTAATTCAATTAAAGAAATTGTAACTACAATTACATTTAAAACATTTATGCATAATAATCATCTGTTCTGTGCGCAACCGAGGGAACATGTATGCGCGTGTGCGGGAGCGCGCGTGCACGTGGCGTTTGGGCAATTCCCATATTACGACTGCACCACTGGGTGCGCCTTACCGCCGTTGAATGCCAGCACCCACTTCAATGATAGCGTTGTGAACGCATAATCTGTCTTAAATTATGGCTATGTGTCTAATCTGCCCGTCGTTTATCAATGACTTGTTTGCAGTCAACATTGTCGAGAGGGATTGTTTTTTTTTTTTTTTTAATCGGTTCATTTCCGTTTTATACCATTTTGAAAAGCCCTCGTTTTTCAGGAAAATATAAAGATTCCGTGATAAACGACATTTACTGGAATATTCTGGCATACACAAAAACGTAATTTTTCTGCCTATTTATGAATCGTTTTCAAATAAACGCTAGATTATCGATAGTATATGTGTACTTATGCACGCTAGAGAAGCGATCTGAAAAATATATTCTCTCATTTCCTGATCAGCGCGCACACACACACATAGGGCACACGTTGATATATAGGTCAAAATAGATCCGATTACCCCAAGACTGGTAAAATTAATTGCTTACCTCAGATCAGATGTTATCCAAAAAGATTATTCCAATTCCTGATCGCCATTCCAAATATCTATCGCGTTTATTGATTCAGCGTTGGGTACTGGAAATACATAATCCACGCTGTTCTGAGGGTCGGCGAAGACTTGGATCTCTTCAGATGCCTCGCCGGAGAGTAACATGAGGAGGCTTTATCGCTAATAAAAAAATATACGACAAACAAACGCTATATAGCGTTGGTGGCACTCAACTGGCGGCATGAACTAACGACAAATCGCGTCCCTGGCACTCAAAGTATTAATGAACTTAAACTCCAAGATCTTAATGAATTTAAAGGCACAGTGAAAGCCATGTATTGATGTTTGTAATTGTTTTAATTGAAATAGGATCACATGGCTTCCCTGCACTTTTACTGTGAAGCACTTTCGAGCTGATCCGTTTGTATAGTAATGTGTGTGTGTGTGTACTGTATGAAACCGCTGTACTGCTGTCCTTCTTGGCCAGGTCGCTCATGGAAAAGAGATTTAATCTCCATGGGTCTAACCTGGTTAAATAAAGATTTGTTCAGTAAATTGATCATTACAACAGGATATTCTGGGAGGGGAGAGAGAGACTGATCTTCAGTGAATCAACAGTTGGAGACAGTAAGACCTACTGGTTAAGACTGGTCAACTTTATTGGTGGTGAGTGTAAAGCAAAATTAATCATGAGACAAACATTTGTTAGGTAAATTGATGGTACACGTTATAAAACACATGGAATAACAGTTCAGCCAGTTCACCTTCTATTCAATCAAATCAAAGTGGAAACACTCATTTCAGTTGTTTTCGCTTATAATGATAATTCACTCGCAGTGATTTTGTTAATAAGCCGGATGAGAAGAACTTCTGTACCTGTTCCACCCAAAATGGCATATGGTCATAAATCATGGGAATTGTCGTTTTTTGGCCATTTTGGCCATTTTGTCGAGGGGATGCATAGCTGTGGATCAGCGTTGGAATTTTGCCGAACTACACTTCCTGTCAGATACTGTGGGGGTTCAAAGTTCAGCGTTCTGAATGAATAATATCAATAACTGTTATTATTCGGGATAATAAGCCACAAACGGTAACGTTTTTGACAAATATTGAAACGCAGTTAGTTTCTCCTCCCTATTGTTAGCATGTAGCAACAATTAGATCTGAAATTAGTTTAAAAATGGTTGCACTGTGGGGAAAATAAAAAGGTACAGTAAATTACAGTAGATATCATTATCTGTTCTTATGCACGCCTGGTGATACTAAATCCAAATTGAACTGGGGCATTTGAAAGATAATATATGTATATATATATAAATGTGCGAATTGGCTATAATAAGGTAATTTATAAGCATCATATTCTATATTCTATAATAATATTTCAAATTGCATTGGTCCGGATGGGGAAATTCAGTACTGTATCTACAGAACCTTCTGTTTAATCATATTCCCTTTACTAATTTCCTTGGATCTATTGTACACATGATCTCAAGAAGGTACTGAACAAGATCAGTGGCAGTTTTTTAAGTTTGGTCATTATTATCATGGTGTTATTCACTGTCAAAGATTCAAAGAAAAATCATAATTCATATTCTCCTTTGTTTCATCACAATTTAAGCAAGCCTAGTAATAGACACAATATTTCTGACACTGTGAATACATTCCCTGAGGTCCATAGATGTACCTAGATACCAAGAATATGCAAATGGACCTTGTAGAAGTGGAGCAATATTCCATTTACCTAGGTATATATTTTAGGCGAAAATATTCCACGGGTGGAACAGGTTAAATGTTTGGATTTTCCTGAAATGACTGAATTAGAAGCAAACGCTGAAGAGAGACACGTTTAGAGGATGATCCAGGATCCTGTGGTCTTGACCGTAGCTGGGAGATCTTTACGTGATCACAGAGAGGGAGAGAGAGGGAGAGAGAGTAGAGAGGGAGAGAGAGGAGAGAGAGTAGAGAGAGAGTAGAGAGTAGAGAGAGTAGAGAGAGAGAGTAGAGAGAGAGAGAGTAGAGAGGGAGAGAGTAGAGAGAGAGAGAGAGGAAAGAGAGTAGAGAGAGTAGAGAGAGAGGAGATAGTGGTGAGAGTAGAGAGAGAGAGCGAGTAGCGAGAGTAGAGAGAGAGAGTAGAGAGAGTAGAGAGAGAGAGTAGAGAGAGAGTAGAGAGAGTAGAGAGAGAGTAGAGAGTAGAGAGAGTAGAGAGAGAGTAGAGAGAGGAGATAGTGGTGAGAGTAGAGAGAGAGAGAGTAGAGAGAGTAGAGAGAGAGTAGAGAGAGGAGATAGTGGTGAGAGTAGAGAGAGAGAGCGAGTAGCGAGAGTAGAGAGAGAGAGTAGAGAGAGTAGAGAGAGTAGAGAGAGAGTAGAGAGTAGAGAACAGAGAGAGTAGAGAGAGTAGAGAGAGAGTAGAGAGAGTAGAGAGAGTAGAGAGAGAGTAGAGAGAGAGTAGAGAGAGAGAGTAGAGAGTAGAGAGAGTAGAGTAGAGTAGAGAGAGTAGAGAGAGTAGAGTAGAGTAGAGTAGAGAGAGAGTAGAGAGAGAGTAGAGAGAGAGTAGAGAGTAGAGAGAGAGTAGAGAGAGAGAGAGAGTAGAGAGAGAGAGTAGAGTAGAGAGAGACATCTTGACATGTTGATTCTGTTGTTTCACTTCTGTCCGAGTTGGGAGAGCTGTGAGGATGAGAAGAAACACAATGAGACTCCAACAGCAGAAGGCCGTCAGTAACCATGACAGCTGCTCCTCTGAATACACCGTCAGTAACCATGACAGCTGCTCCTCTGAATACACCGTCAGTAACCATGACAGCTGCTCCTCTGAATACACCGTCAGTAACCATGACAGCTGCTGCTCTGAATACACCGTCAGTAACCATGACAGCTGCTCCTCTGAATACACCGTCAGTAACCATGACAGCTGCTGCTCTGAATACACCGTCAGTAACCATGACAGCTGCTGCTCTGAATACACCGTCAGTAACCATGACAGCTGCTCGTCTGAATACACCGTCAGTAACCATGACAGCTGCTCGTCTGAATACACCGTCAGTAACCATGACAACTGCTCCTCTGAATACACCGTCAGTAACCATGACAACTGCTCCTCTGAATACACCGTCAGTAACCATGACTCCTCTGAATACACCGTCAGTAACCATGACAGCTGCTCCTCTGAATACACCGTCAGTAACCATGACAACAGCCACTCCTCTGAATACACCGTCAGTAACCATGACAACTGCTGCTCTGAATACACCGTCAGTAACCATGACAGCTGCTCCTCTGAATACACCGTCAGTAACCATGACAACTGCTCCTCTGAATAAAATATGATCAACAAGCGTTCATTCTAAAGATTAAGAAACGTGTGTTTTTTCTCCTGCTAACCTTAATTAGTGCAATGAACATTTGAAATGAAAATGGTTAACTTCATATATTTTCTAATGTACACAAACATGTGTCTGAACCTAATGGAATCATGATCTGCGAGCGGTGAATAAATAACACAATTGCACTGAATAATTATAGCAATAAGAGGCACAAACAATGTTTATCAGGTTTCTGACTATTTGTGGATAATTAAACATGCGCCAGGTCACATTGACCCAGGAATATTTAGTCCGTTTCAGAAAGATGAATAAAACAGGAGGATTAAAACGGAACACCACTGCTGGAGAGAGAAAAGCATATCATTTATATAAAAATAATCATCATTATTATTGTATGTTTCAAATCAGCTGGTATTACGTAAAGCATGGAAGTGCTCACCACCTCACTCCATACTGTCTCACTACCTACCGTCTCACTACCTACCGTCTCACTACCTACCGTCTCACTACCTACCGTCTCACTCCCTACCGTCTCACTCCCTACTGTCTCACTCCCTACTGTCTCACTCCATACTGTCTCACTCCATACTGTCTCACTCCCTACCGTCTCACTCCCTACCGTCTCACTCCCTACCGTCGCACTCCATACTGTCTCACTCCATACTGTCTCACTCCATACTGTCTCACTCCATACTGTCTCACTCCATACTGTCTCACTCCCTACTGTCTCACTCCCTACTGTCTCACTCCATACTGTCTCACTCCCTACTGTCTCACTCCCTACTGTCTCACTCCCTACTGTCTCACTCCCTACTGTCTCACTCCCTACTACCTCACTCCCTACTACCTCACTCCCTACTGTCTCACTCCCTACTGTCTCACTCCCTACTGTCTCACTCCCTACTGTCTCACTCCCTACCGTCTCACTCCCTACCGTCTCACTCCATACTGTCTCACTCCCTACTGTCTCACTCCATACTGTCTCACTCCATACTGCCTCACTCCCTACTGTCTCACTCCCTACTGTCTCACTCCATACTGTCTCACTCCCTACTGTCTCACTCCCTACTGTCTCACTCCATACTGTCTCACTCCCTACTGTCTCACTCCCTACTGTCTCACTCCCTACTGTCTCACTCCATACTGTCTCACTCCCTACTGTCTCACTCCCTACTGTCTCACTCCATACTGTCTCACTCCCTACTGTCTCACTCCCTACTGTCTCACTCCCTACTGTCTCACTCCCTACTGTCTCACTCCATACCGTCTCACTCCCTACCGTCTCACTCCCTACCGTCTCACTCCCTACCGTCTCACTCCCTACCGTCTCACTCCCTACCGTCTCACTCCCTACCGTCTCACTCCCTACTGTCTCACTCCCTACTGTCTCACTCCATACCACCTCACTCCCTACTGTCTCACTCCCTACTGTCTCACTCCCTACTGTCTCACTCCCTACCGCCTCACTCCCTACCGTCTCACTCCATACCGTCTCACTCCACACTGTCTCACTCCCTACTGTCTCACTCCCTACTGTCTCACTCCCTACTGTCTCACTCCCTACTGTCTCACTCCCTACCGTCTCACTCCCTACTGTCTCACTCCCTACTGTCTCACTCCCTACTATCTCACTCCATACTGTCTCACTCCATACTGTCTCACTCCCTACTGTCTCACTCCCTACTGTCTCACTCCCTACTGTCTCACTCCCTACTGTCTCACTCCATACCGTCTCACTCCCTACCGTCTCACTCCCTACTGTCTCACTCCCTACTGTCTCACTCCCTACTGTCTTACTCCATACTGTCTCACTCCATACTGTCTCACTCCCTACTGTCTCACTCCCTACTGTCTTACTCCCTACTGTCTCACTCCATACTGTCTCACTCCATACTGTCTCACTCCCTACTGTCTCACTCCCTACTGTCTCACTCCATACCGTCTCACTCCCTACTGTCTCACTCCCTACTGTCTCACTCCATACTGTCTCACTCCCTACTGCCTCACTCCCTACTGTCTCACTCCCTACTGTCTCACTCCATACCGTCTCACTCCCTACTGTCTCACTCCATACCGTCTCACTCCATACTGTCTCACTCCCTACTGTCTCACTCCATACCTCACTCCCTACTGTCTCACTCCCTACTGTCTCACTCCATACCGCCTCACTCCCTACTGTCTCACTCCCTACTGTCTCACTCCCTACTGTCTCACTCCCTACTGTCTCACTCCATACTGTCTCACTCCCTACTGTCTCACTCCCTACTGTCTCACTCCATACCACCTCACTCCCTACTGTCTCACTCCATACTGTCTCACTCCATACCGCCTCACTCCATACTGTCTCACTCCATACCGCCTCACTCCATACTGTCTCACTCCATACTGTCTCACTCCCTACTGTCTCACTCCCTACTGTCTCACTCCCTACTGTCTCACTCCCTACTGTCTCACTCCATACTGTCTCACTCCATACTGTCTCACTCCATACTGTCTCACTCCCTACTGTCTCACTCCATACCGTCTCACTCCCTACTGTCTCACTCCCTACTGTCTCACTCCCTACTGTCTCACTCCCTACTGTCTCACTCCCTACTGTCTCACTCCATACTGTCTCACTCCCTACTGCCTCACTCCCTACTGTCTCACTCCCTACTGTCTCACTCCCTACCGTCTCACTCCCTACTGTCTCACTCCCTACTGTCTCACTCCCTACTGTCTCACTCCATACCGTCTCACTCCCTACTGTCTCACTCCCTACTGTCTCACTCCATACTGCCTCACTCCCTACTGCCTCACTCCCTACTGTCTCACTCCCTACTGTCTCACTCCATACCGTCTCACTCCCTACTGTCTCACTCCATACTGTCTCACTCCATACTGTCTCACTCCCTACTGTCTCACTCCATACTGTCTCACTCCATACTGTCTCACTCCCTACTGTCTCACTCCATACTGTCTCACTCCCTACTGTCTCACTCCCTACTGTCTCACTCCATACTGTCTCACTCCCTACTGTCTCACTCCATACTGTCTCACTCCCTACTGTCTCACTCCCTACTGTCTCACTCCCTACTGTCTCACTCCATACCGTCTCACTCCATACCACCTCACTCCATACCGTCTCACTCCATACCGTCTCACTCCATACTGTCTCACTCCCTACTGTCTCACTCCCTACTGTCTCACTCCATACTGTCTCACTCCCTACTGTCTCACTCCATACCACCTCACTCCATACTGTCTCACTCCATACTGTCTCACTCCCTACTGTCTCACTCCCTAATGTCTCACTCCATACTGTCTCACTCCATACCACCTCACTCCATACCGTCTCACTCCATACTGTCTCACTCCCTACTGTCTCACTCCCTACTGTCTCACTCCATACTGTCTCACTCCCTACTGTCTCACTCCATACCACCTCACTCCATACTGTCTCACTCCATACTGTCTCACTCCCTACTGTCTCACTCCATACTGTCTCACTCCCTACCGTCTCACTCCATACCACCTCACTCCATACTGTCTCACTCCATACCGACTCACTCCATACCGTCTCACTCCATACCGTCTCACTCCATACTGTCTCACTCCATACCGTCTCACTCCATACTGTCTCACTCCATACCACCTCACTCCATACCGTCTCACTCCCTACTGTCTCACTCCATACTGTCTCACTCCATACCACCTCACTCCATACCGTCTCACTCCCTACTGTCTCACTCCATACCGTCTCACTCCATACTGTCTCACTCCATACCGTCTCACTCCATACTGTCTCACTCCATACCACCTCACTCCATACTGTCTCACTCCATACCATCTCACTCCATACTGTCTCACTCCATACTGTCTCACTCCATACTGTCTCACTCCATACTGTCTCACTCCCTACTGTCTCACTCCATACTGTCTCACTCCCTACTGTCTCACTCCCTACCGTCTCACTCCCTACTGTCTCACTCCCTACTGTCTCACTCCATACTGTCTCACTCCCTACTGTCTCACTCCCTACTGTCTCACTCCCTACCGTCTCACTCCCTACTGTCTCACTCCCTACCGTCTCACTCCCTACCGTCTCACTCCCTACTGTCTCACTCCATACCGTCTCACTCCCTACTGTCTCACTCCCTACTGTCTCACACTGTCTCACTCCATACTGTCTCACTCCATACTGCCTCACTCCCTACTGTCTCACTCCATACCGTCTCACTCCCTACTGTCTCACTCCATACTGCCTCACTCCCTACTGTCTCACTCCCTACTGTCTCACTCCATACCGTCTCACTCCCTACTGTCTCACTCCCTACTGCCTCACTCCATACTGTCTCACTCCCTACCGTCTCACTCCCTACTGTCTCACTCCATACCGTCTCACTCCCTACTGTCTCACTCCCTACTGCCTCACTCCCTACTGTCTCACTCCATACCGTCTCACTCCCTACTGTCTCACTCCCTACTGTCTCACTCCATACTGTCTCACTCCATACCGCCTCACTCCTTACCACCTCACTCCCTACTGTCTCACTCCCTACTGTCTCACTCCCTACTGCCTCACTCCATACCGCCTCACTCCATACTGTCTCACTCCCTACTGTCTCACTCCCTACTGCCTCACTCCATACCGCCTCACTCCATACTGTCTCACTCCATACTGTCTCACTCCCTACTGTATCACTCCATACTGTCTCACTCCCTACTGTCTCACTCCATACTGTCTCACTCCATACTGTCTCACTCCCTACTGTCTCACTCCATACTGTCTCACTCCCTACTGTCTCACTCCCTACTGTCTCACTCCATACTGTCTCACTCCATACTGTCTCACTCCATACTGTCTCACTCCATACTGTCTCACTCCCTACTGTCTCACTCCATACTGTCTCACTCCATACTGTCTCACTCCATACCACCTCACTCCCTACTGTCTCACTCCATACTGTCTCACTCCCTACTGTCTCACTCCCTACTGTCTCACTCCATACCGTCTCACTCCCTACTGTCTCACTCCCTACTGTCTCACTCCATACTGTCTCACTCCATACTGTCTCACTCCCTACTGTCTCACTCCCTACTGTCTCACTCCCTACTGTCTCACTCCACACCGTCTCACTCCATACTGTCTCACTCCCTACTGTCTCACTCCCTACTGTCTCACTCCATACTGTCTCACTCCCTACTGTCTCACTCCCTACTGTCTCACTCCACACCGTCTCACTCCCTACTGTCTCACTCCCTACTGTCTCACTCCCTACCGTCTCACTCCCTACTGTCTCACTCCACACCGTCTCACTCCCTACTGTCTCACTCCCTACTGTCTCACTCCCTACCGTCTCACTCCCTACTGTCTCACTCCCTACTGTCTCACTCCACACCGTCTCACTCCCTACTGTCTCACTCCCTACTGTCTCACTCCCTACCGTCTCACTCCCTACCGTCTCACTCCCTACTGTCCCTACTGCCTGTAGAGTGTGTAGAGTTGCTGAGCTCTAGTTGTGCGTGTCACTATGTTACTATGTGGTAGCACTCAGAACTATCCCTTTAAGCTCTAGCTCTAGTTGTGCGTGTCACTATGTTACTATGTGGTACAGTAGCACTCAGAACTATCCCTTTAATGTGAGTGTCACTATGTTACTATGTGGTACAGTAGCACTCAGAACTATCCCTTTAATGTGAGTGTCACTATGTTACTATGTGGTACAGTAGCACTCAGAACTATCCCTTTAATGTGAGTGTCACTATGTTACTATGTGGTACAGTAGCACTCAGAACTATCCCTTTAATGTGAGTGTCACTATGTTACTATGTGGTACAGTAGCACTCAGAACTATCCCTTTAAGGGACAGATTCACTCAGAACTATCCCTTTAAGGGACAGATTCACTCAGAACTATCCCTTTAAGGGACAGATTCATGGCAAACTGAACGAGTCCTCTTCTCATAATCTGAAGACTTGTTCTCAATCTCCAAAGCCTGGAATATGAATCCGGATAATAGAATCACCTGTTTGATGAACTGGCCAGCGGTGAAGAGCTCACTGCATCCATACAGGACCCTCTTCCCCGGCCTTGACTGGGGGGAGGGGGGGGGAGAGAGAGAGAGAGAGAGAGAGAGAGAGAGAGAGAGAGAGAGAGAGAGAGAGAGAGAGAGAGAGAGAGAGAGAGAGAGAGAGAGAGAGAGAGAGAGAGAGAGAGAAGAGAGAGGTAGAGAGAGGTAGAGACAGAGAGAGAGAAAGAGAAAGAGAGACAGGGAGAGAGAGAGAGAGAGAGAGAGAGAGAGAGAGAGAGAGAGAGAGAGAGAGAGAGTCAGATCAATCACGATCATAGGAAGTAACCAGATACATCTAGTGTGAATCCTATTCGGTATAGAAAACAAGGTCCGTGGAAATGATGTGCACGTGTGTTTGTGTGCGTGTTTGTGTGCGTGCGTGTGTTTGTGTGCGTGTTTGTGTGTGTGTGTGTTTGTGTGTGTTTGTGTGTGTGCGTGCGTGTGTGTGTGTGTGTGTGTTTGTGTGTGTGCGTGCGTGTGTGTAATAGGGAGTAATACAGGGAAAGTGGTTCCTGTGAATTCCCACACATAATATTTCCCGTTCCCAGAGAAACATAATGACTGGAAACGATTATTTTTTTAATTTTTTATATTTGAATAGAAAATACTATTATGTGCGGTGTGCTTTCACAACATGAATTCAAAACATATGCAACAGGTGTGTGTGTGTGTGTGTGTGTGTGTGTGTGTGTGTGTGTGTGTGTGTGTGTGTGTGTGTGTGTGTGTGTGTGTGTGTGCCTGTGTGTGTGTGTGTGTGTGTGTGTGTGTGTGTGTGTGTGTGTGTGTGTGTGTGTGTGTGTGTGTCAGCGGGACAACAACACAGGTTCCAGCTGGTGACCTGAGTCCACGACCAAAACAAATCACCATGACATCGGTTTCTATGCCTCGTTATATTTGAGGGGAAAAAGCACGACCGCTTTAAATTCCAGGGCGAGCGATGAAAAGGCTGTTTTGTATCAATAAGATGACAATCTTTACCCCCGAGTTGGCCACGGCAGCGTTCCGCGGTCCTCTTGGCCTCGGCTGAATAGAATGACTCGGCCAAATTACTTGATTGAATGAATTTTTTAGACTACAATGAGGAATTGTCAAATATCAATTCCATGAGGCAGCTCTCAGCCGGCTGGATCACAGCAGGGTCTGTGAACTTCAGCTTTTAACCCTTTCACTGCCACACGAACAGAAGGTTAACCATTTACTATCACACAACCGACGGTCGGTGTGTATCGCCGCAGTGAAAGAGTTAACCGTTTTTGGTAGTGCGGCAGTGAAAGGGTTAAGAGCCAACCATTATCTGAAATAAAATTTTAAAAGATAAAAAAATCTAACCCTAACTAACCTTACTGTCATGCACTTGTCCTAATAAACTAACCTACACTGTAGCACTCAATACTTTGATGAACATTGTTACTCAGCTGATAGAGTTGTACCTTCCTGATGACTTGTCGTACAGAACTTGTAAGTTGCTTTGGATAAAAGCGTTTCAGCTAAATGACTAAATGTAAATGTAAATGTAAATGTAAATGTAAATATAAATGTAAATGTAAATGTAAGAACACGGTCGGACCAATTTCTGCTCCCCGTCACTTTTAAGGAACACGCCAACATTTTGGGGAAATTATCTTACCGTCTTCTCCAGAGAGAGACCAGAAGATAGATACCAGTTTCCTCTCTGTGCGTTCAGTAGAAAGCTATCTGGCTGCACGTTAGCCTAGCTTAGCACAATGAATGGAAGCGGACAGTGACGGGTAGCCTAGGCATTGTCCAACTAACACCTCTCCCGAAGGCTACCCGTCACTGTCCGCTTCCATTCATTGTGCTAAGCTAGGCTAACGTGCAGCCAGATAGCGTTCTACTGAACGCACAGAGAGGAAACTGGTATCTATCTTCTTGTCTCTCTCTGGAGAAGACGGTAAGCTCATTTCCCAAAATGTTACCGTGTTCCTTTAAGTCAAAAACATTTTGACTGCCCTTTTAAACTACCAGATGACTAGTAGTTGTGCCTGATCCTACCCATATATGACTCAGATGTATCAGTAGTATTGGCAGTGGTAGTAGTCGTAATAGTAATCAGTTGGCCAGATCAAGAACACTCTCCGGTAAATACCCTCAAATTAAAGCTGAAAGTCTGCGCTTATAAAGCACATCTTGTTTATTTCATTTGAAGTCCATTGTGGTGGTGTACAGAGAGCCAACATTTAGAAAATTGTGCCGTGTTTCCCACAGGATTTTGTGAGACTGTGGTGGGTGAACCTCGGAAATATTTTTTGGTACATTTTAAAGTTAAATGCATAAATCTGGTGCACTTTGAGAGCAAAATAAAGAGGCTAGATCTATGATGAACTTTGTGCTCAAAACAGAAAATTGACTAGAGCATACATTTGAGCCATCAAAGAAATGAAGCAAAAGTGGTTACCTGTGTTGAACTGGTTTATTTTTTAGAAAATAAAAAGATATATACTGGATTACTATTACAGCTACTACCACTGCCAATACTACTGATACATCCCTATCCCTATTGTTTCAAGTTTCTTTAATAGTTGTCATACAGAAGTACAGAATACTTTTATACAAAATGCTTCTTACTGTTACGCTCCAGAGACTGTGCAAGACAAGATAAGTATGAAATAAAATAACATAGTATAGCATGTAAATTAGAAGTGAAAAAAAAATGAGGTCACAGTGTTCAGTATAGACATATGTACAATGTTCGATGCAGAATAGACGTAACTGAGTTACCATATAATATACAATACTGTGCAGTGTACTAATATACAATACTATATAGTGCAAGGCAGAAATGGGATGAGGTGCAATTTAGGTACAATTTACAGTAGGTGTACGAGTTGTAGTGCAAATCCTTTATCAATAAATATAAAGTGTGTTTGTGTGGTTTAAGTGAGTGTGTGCGTGTGGGTGTGTGTGCTGTGTGCATTTGATGGTTGTTGCATAGTGTTTATTGTTCGTTCAGCAGCCTGATGGCCTGGGGATAGAAGCTTCTTCTGAGTCTTTCTGTGCTCGCCTTAAGACTCCGGTATCGCTTGCCTGACCGCAGCAGTTCAAAGAGGCAGTTGTTCGGGTGGCTCGAGTCCTTAATGATTCTCTTAGCCTTCCCCCTGCACCGCTTGTTGTAAATGTTCTGGAGGGTGGGAAGCCCCCCTCCAATTGTGCGTTCGGCTGAACGTGTCACTCTTTGTAGTCTGCTACGGTCTTGTGCAGTGCTATTCCCAAACCAGGAGGTGATGTTGCCAGTCAGGATGCTCTCTATTGTACATGAGTAGAAGTTCCTAAGGATCTTCTGACTGACTTGGAACTTCCTTAGGCGCCTGAGGAAGTAGAGGCGTTGTCGTGCCTTCTTCACAACACTGTCAATGTGTGTGGTCCATGTCAAGTCCTCGGATATGTGGGCTCCGAGGTACTTGAAACTGTTCACTCTCTCAACCGGTGCCCCGTCGATGCTGAGGGGGCTGTAGTCCTTGACCCCCGACCTCCTGAAGTCCACAATCATCTCTTTTGTTTTGCTGACGTTCAGGGAGAGGCAGTTCTCCTGACACCACTGTGACAGATTCTCTACCTCTTCCAGGTAGGCCCTCTCGTCGTTGGCAGAGATCAGGCCCACCACTACTGTGTCATCAGCAAATTTGATGATTGTGTTGTTGTTCCGCTGTGCCACGCAGTCATGTGTGTATGTGTGTGTGTGTGTATGTGTATGTATGTGTGTATGTGTGTGTGTGTGTGTGTATGTGCGTGCGTGCATGCGTGTGTGTGTATGTATGTATGTGTGTATGTGTGTGTGTTCGTACCTTAGTATAGTCAACAAGGTTCTGATATTCTATATAGTTGCCTCCTCCCACCACGAACACTATGGCCTGAAACCAGAGAGAGAGACCAGAGGATTAATAAACAACGTAGAGCGATCTGTACGTCTGAAACATGTTAACAGAGCAGTCTGTACGTCTGAAACATGTTAACAGAGCAGTCTGTACGTCTGAAACATGTTAACAGAGCGGTCTGTACGTCTGAAACATGTTAACAGAGCAGTCTGTATGTCTGAAACATGTTAACAGAGCAGTCTGTACGTCTGAAACATGTTAACAGAGCAGTCTGTACGTCTGAAACATGTTAACAGAGCAGTCTGTACGTCTGAAACATGTTAACAGAGCAGTCTGTACGTCTGAAACATGTTAACAGATCAGTCTGTACGTCTGAAACATGTTAACAGAGCAGTCTGTACGTCTGAAACATGTTAACAGAGCAGTCTGTACGTCTGAAACATGTTAACAGAGCGGTCTGTACGTCTGAAACATGTTAACAGAGCGGTCTGTACGTCTGAAACATGTTAACAGATCAGTCTGTACGTCTGAAACATGTTAACAGAGCGGTCTGTACGTCTGAAACATGTTAACAAAGCAGTCTGTACGTCTGAAACATGTTAACAGATCAGTCTGTACGTCTGTGTCCAGTGAAACATAGTGGAGAAACTGTGGAGAAATTGCATTTCTTTACATTTTTTTTTTTTCTTTTTACAATGAATGTCAGTACCACCCAGACTGAGCAACATGTATACAGCCATTCCATTGTAAGGTGCTTTGATCAGGGCTAGTAGATTAATTCATTCATCCATCCATCCATCCATCCATCCATCCATCCATCCATCCATCCATCCATCCATCCATCCATCCATCCATCCATCCATCCATCCATCCATCCATCCATCCATCCATCCGTGAACCAATAAGTGAATAAGATGACTAAGGGAGAGCGTCTGTGCTTTACTTTACATTAGAACAGATCATCGGGGATATTTGATAAGGTTATGGTTCTGGCACCATGTGCGTCTACGCCGGCAGGAATGCTCCTGAGGAATGTTCCTTTAAGTACTATGCCTTAGTTCTCTCGTCCTACAGGAGACGAGATTCATCTCTAATACACAGATTCGGTCCTAATAATACTGACCATGCAGCCAACTCAGCTCCTTAACCCTTTCACTGCCACACGACAGCCGGTTAACCCTTTACTATCACACTACCGACGGAGGGTTAAACCTTCTGTAGTGTGGCAGTGAAAGGGTTAACCGGCTGTCGTGTAGGGTTAACCTTCTTCTGTGTATTGTCACAGTGAAAGGGTTAACCGTTTGGTAGTGCGGCAGTGAAAGGGTTAAGCATCAATACCTCCTCGTGCCTGCAGTCATGGTGACCGAAGAATACAGACTTAAAATCACTGCTGTGCTTATTAGAAGTCGCTCTGGATTCAAGTGTCGGCTAAATGTGGAGAAAGTAAATAGTATCTGTTGTTTACATTACAGTCTGTCACTCAGTAAATGATCACTGCATCTATATATAGTGCTCTTTGTGCTTCACTCACTCACAGAGGGCGGAGGCGACCGTGCCAAGGTGCCAACCTGCTCATCTGGAGCCGTTAGGGGTTAAGTGTCTTGCTCAAGGAGCCGGAATCTAACCAGCAACCTTCAGATTACCAGATGACCGCTCTACCTCCTGCGGGACTCTTTCTGTTAGCCAGCCTGCCTCTCTTTCTTTCTTTCTCTCTTTCTTTCTTTCTTTCTTTCTTTCTTTCTTTCTTTCTTTCTTTCTTTCTTTCTTTCTTTCTTTCTTTCTTTCTTTCTTTCTCAGCAGTAGTTCTTACCTCCTGAAATGGATTCTTGTTCCTTGGAATGGAGCTAGGAAAAGAGGAGAAGAGGTGGATGAGGAGAAGGGGGGGGGGGGTAGGGAGGAGAGGAGGAGAAGAGCAGGTGGACAGGGAGGTGGGGCGGGGAGAGGAGGAGGATGAGGATGAGGAGAGGAGAGGAGGAGGATGAGGAGAGGAGGTGGATGAGGAGAGGAGGTGGGGCGGGAAGAGGAGGAGGATGAGGAGAGGAGGGGAGGTGGATGAGGAGAGGAGGTGGATGAGGAGAGGAGGTGGGGCGGGGAGAGGAGGAGGATGAGGAGAGGAGAGGAGAGGAGGAGGATGAGGAGAGGAGAGGAGGGGAGGTGGGGCGGGGAGAGGAGGAGGATGAGGAGAGGAGGGGAGGTGGATGAGGAGAGGAGGTGGATGAGGAGAGGAGAGGAGGTGGGGCGGGGAGAGGAGGAGGATGAGGAGAGGAGGGGAGGTGGATGAGGAGAGGAGAGGAGGTGGATGGGGAGAGGAGAGGAGGTGGGGCGGGGAGAGGAGGAAGATGAGGAGAGGAGGGGAGGTGGATGAGGAGAGGAGAGGAGGTGGATGAGGAGAGGAGAGGAGGTGGATGAGGAGAGGAGAGGAGGTGGATGAGGAGAGGAGGTGGATGAGGAGAGGAGGTGGATGAGGAGAGGAGATGAGGTGGATGAGGAGAGGAGATGAGGTGGATGAGGAGAGGAGAGGAGGTGGATGAGGAGAGGAGGTGGATGAGGAGAAGATGAAAGAGGGGAAAGAGGAAGAAAGGAGGAGTGAAGGGAGAAAATAAAGTAAAGAGAGGACAGGAGGAGGAGGGGAGAGGAAGAGAAGAGATTAGCTTCATCACATTCCCAAGCTTTCCGACAGTCAACATGAGTCAGCATTTTATAAGCTAGGAGACAAAGAGCGAGAGAGAGAGAGAGAGAGAGAGAGAGAGAGAGAGAGAGAGAGAGAGAGAGAGAGAGAGAGAGAGAGAGAGAGAGAGAGAGAGAGAGACAGAGAGAGAACGAGAGAGAGAGAGAGAGAGAGTGAGAGAGAGAAAGGGAGAGAAAGGGAGAGGGCAGAGTATTCTGATTCTACAAGGTCAGGGATGGGACACCCAGGGCTACATGGTTAATATACAGATATTCATTGTCTATCATCCATCTGTGTTACTATATTATGACTTTAGATATATTATAGATATATACTGTATTTGAGAATGTCAATTGAAAATGACGTGAAGTGAAGTCATGAAGTAGGATATTTAGACTTGGTGCTCAAAATGAATGGAAGTGAATGAGGAGCCTGATGACACCTGGGAGGAATGGTGGCGTTGACAGCGCTAGCTTACTAGTAGATATATAGGTAAGACTGCTGAAACTCGACAAGTTCTGCTCAAGTGAAATATCCTTTTAAATACATAACCTGCAAACATAAGACTGTTCCGACGGCACAATATTGATGTAACTAATTGTGACCCAGCACAGACCTTGGGTCCTTTTGAGGGCTCTTCAAATGTTTTACAGGATATGAAAGTACAGGTTCATACCTTCAAAATAAGCCATCACCTGTACAAATCGGGCAGACACTTTTCAATCTATGTCTTATGAATCATGCCGATAATAACACAATACTTATTCCAGAGCTACAGGCCTCAAGAGAAAATGGACTCTACCTAGAAATCAATGTAACCCTCCCCCTTCTCACCTTCCAGTCTGAGGTCTTTATATGTGACAAATAAAAGCAAACTTGAAACTTGTGAGATCTTATAAGAGGATAAAGGGAAATAGTCAAGATAGTAATCAAGATTCAAGATTTTATTATAATTAAAAATAAAGTACAAAATAGAGCTGGCTCATGTTATTATAACATATAAAACAAACCTGACCTGTATAAACAATAGCTCAGATTAATCATACCAAAATCACTTTGGATAAAAGCGTCAGCTAAATGACAAAATGTAAATGTATATTATTTTTTTAATATCAACATTACCTGGCCATCCTCAGTAAATACTATCAAACTCCTCTGACCTCATCTGGTCTTTCCAAAGTACTTAACCACTCTCCTCCCACACCCATGTAGTTCTGTCTACTGCGTCGGAATAAATACTGTGGGACAATCAAACAATACTTAACACATGTACAAGTCGTATTAAGTTTTGCAAATAAGGAAACAGATAAGAGAGCATTTCAAAGCACTCAAAATGGCCAATATCTCAATTTCAACTTATTTCTGATTGGCGCAACGTTTTTTTCGACTTTTCGGAAGAATCGTCTCTGCCGGCACAATCCGACCTCGACCGTGCCGCGTCACAATGAGTCTTTAGCGCAGACGTAGGAATATCCGTTACAATACGAGGTTCACTCTGGCCTCTCCATGTTGTAACCTGGTGCCAGAGAGCGGCTCACCGTCAGAGCAGGGAACCTGTGGAGTATCGCCCCCTTGTGTGTGCATTAAGAAGGTGCAACGTTATCCTGAATATTGATTTCAATGGACAACGGTAGACATTCATTTGAATAAAATAGTTGTCGTTGAATGATTAGAAAAAACTAGGGATCTTACGTGATACACGTACCCACATACATGTGTTGGAGACATGCGTGCATACATGTTATCATGCACAACTGCATGTGTCTGGGGCGCTTTCTCTCACATGCAATATGGAGAAGGGTGGCATCCCGATAGAGGATGCAGCACATACCTGCTCGAAGGTAGTTCGGTCTACATGCAAAGTATATATATCGGGGATGTATACGCATAATGTATAGTATAGTATGTTTCTTTTTTCGTAAGTATTTTTTTATTTTCCATGTCAGTTGTTAATGTATTTGTATGAGTCCTTTACATGTTTTGTATGTTCTTACAAAAAAGAAAAAGGCAAATCCTGGAAATTGCATATGATGATGTGGAAAGAGATGTTTTGAATATTGGAGAGATTTGTGCAAAAAATATAAAAAAAAAAAAAAAAAAAAAAAAAAAAAACTAGGGATGTTCGATGTTGACTTGTTTACCGATATCCGATATACCGATATTGTCCGACTCTTAATTTCCGATACCGATATCAACCGATACCGTTATATGCGAAATAATTTATTTCAGGTAACTAACTCCAACTCTTTTTTTGTTGCAGCCTCCCCCCCCCCCCATGGCCTCAAAAGAATTTTGCTTTTTGTTCAGGCTGCTTTTGTATATAAGAATTTGTTCTTACTAGCTTGCCTGGGTAAATGCAGGTTAAATAAAATACAAATTAATTAAATTCTTTTGACCGATTTTAATGTCAATATCGGCCGATAATATCGGTAGGCCAATAATATCGGGACATCTCTAGAAAAAACATCCGAGTCCTTGGCCTCCCGTCAGCTTTCTCCAGATTGGATCAGAACAGGTGGCTGGTGCCGACAGACACATGGACAGCACCACGTACAAATACCTCTGTGGAATAATGTGTGTAATAACGGTGTTACGGTGGTGCAGTCTTACCTCTCGCTGCCTCGCAGCATCTTAGGGTCAAAGTATCTGTAGTCGTCCGTTTCCTGAAAGATACAGAGAAGACGGTCATCAGACAACGTGTACAGACACAGTTTAGAGACAAACTAAGACAACATGAAAGATAAAGAGAAGACAGTCAACATGTACAGACACAGTTTAGAGACAAACTAAGACAACATGAAAGATAAAGAGAAGACAGTCAACATGTACAGACACAGTTTAGAGACAAACTAAGACAACATGAAAGATAAAGAGAAGACAGTCAACATGTACAGACACAGTTTAGAGACAAACTAAGACAACATGAAAGATAAAGAGAAGACAGTCAACATGTACAGACACAGTTTAGAGACAAACTAAGACAACATGAAAGATAAAGAGAAGACAGTCAACATGTACAGACACAGTTTAGAGACAAACTAAGACAACATGAAAGATAAAGAGAAGACAGTCAACATGTACAGACACAGTTTAGAGACAAACTAAGACAACATGAAAGATAAAGAGAAGACAGTCAACATGTACAGACACAGTTTAGAGACAAACTAAGACAACATGAAAGATAAAGAGAAGACAGTCAACGTGTACAGACACAGTTTAGAGACAAACTAAGACAACATGAAAGATAAAGAGAAGACAGTCAACGTGTACAGACACAGTTTAGAGACAAACTAAGACAACATGAAAGATAAAGAGAAGACAGTCAACGTGTACAGACACAGTTTAGAGACAAACTAAGACAACCTGAAAGATAAAGAGAAGACAGTCAACATGTACAGACACAGTTTAGAGACAAACTAAGACAACATGAAAGATACAGAGAAGACAGTCAACATGTACAGACACAGTTTAGAGACAAACTAAGACAACATGAAAGATAAAGAGAAGACAGTCAACGTGTACAGACACAGTTTAGAGACAAACTAAGACAACATGAAAGATAAAGAGAAGACAGTCAACGTGTACAGACACAGTTTAGAGACAAACTAAGACAACCTGAAAGATAAAGAGAAGACAGTCAACATGTACAGACACAGTTTAGAGACAAACTAAGACAACATGAAAGATACAGAGAAGACAGGGTTATTTTGTGGGAAAGATGCAATCATATTTCTATCAGCATCAGGCTAATAAAGATGCATTGATGTGACCAGGTGTAAATGGAATGTGAATTAATACTAAATAGTGCATGGCCCGTGAGCCACCGCCGTGAGTGAATGAATGACTGACTGACTGAGTTAAACAAGGTGAACCCCCTACCTACGTATAAGCGACACAACAATTCCCATTCTATCTACAGCATTACATCATCCCTTTAATACCAAATAAATCATAAACGTTCATCCAGTTATTCCTGCTCTAAGCCAGAAGCATCGCTCCATACATCAACGTCCAAGTCATCACCACCTGCAGCAGTATTTATTTGATAAAGTGGGACTTATCTGCCTGTGGGTGAACACTCTCATATTAATGGCATTCCAGCTCCCCATCCAAGAGCACTACTGTGTGTCATCATCACAGCTCCTTAAAGACACACTCGTGGATCCAAACCAACGGGCAGCCCCACCACTACGACGTACAGATATTCTCTTTAATAACACTAGGGCTGTCCCCGACTAAGGATTTGGATAGTAGACTATGATTGGCTGAAATTTGCCGATAGTCGACTATGAAAAAAAAAGATATATTGAAAAAAAAGTATAATATTTTTTTTTCTTTTATCATTCCATTTGGGCTGTGGGGGTGCTTAATGTCTGAAGGAGTCGACTGAAGGCTCCTTGTCCTCTGCAAAAGCATGCAATTGGTCCACTGATGGATACATCTTGATATTTGTCTAGTCTAGTGTGTTCATTAGATGGGTGAAATCCTCTTTCAGTGCCTCTGTGCCTGTTTTCTTAGGCAGTTCGCCTCTGGTATGCGTGCCATTAGCGTTAGCCACGCTTCTAGGCCTCTTTTCTTTTGGAAAGAATGAAAAAAAATATTTAAAAGTTTTTTTTTAAATTTTAAAATTTTTATTTTGACTAAGAGGTTGGCAGTCGACTACGGCTCCTTTCGATCGATTAGTCGACTATTCGACTAATAGGGGTCAGCCCTAAATAATAAAAATAAAAACATTTCTATTCTAGTCTAGTTGATTGACTGAGCTCTTGATACAAGGACCACCACTAGGCAACATGTAGATACGGATTTTCTTTGATTGTGTTTGCTGTATTTCGTGGCTCCAAAAAGCTTTATTTATGTTTGTTTGTAAACACCAGAGTAAAACAAATCTAGACTCTGATGTACGACTTTGGAAAGATCCAAAAGGAATCCCATTTTCCATCTATAGAACAAACTCTACAAGAGTGTGTGCGAGTTACTCCACGTGAATAATATGGTCCGGAAATACATTAAAGATCACACATTGGGGCTTTCATTTCAGTGCTTCTTCTCTGTCATCACTGGCTCTGGTTTACCCCAATACATGAACGTCTCAACCATCAACTTAGCCCTGATCGTATCCAGGTATGTAGGTTAATGACCTCGTTACTCAGACGGTTGGTACAGAGTCACAGAACTCTAACTGGAACTTTAACACAATGGACGCCAGACCCGAGATGAGTCGGGTTAACTCGCCATCGCTTGAGCGCCAAGCCAGACCCGAGAAAAGTCGGGTTTTAATAGTTATTTCTTTTATTCGCTATATCCATTCATAATTCATCCATCCAGCCTGATGTTATCATTGGGAATGGCTCTGAGATCGCAAACGACCAATACCGCCACCTAACGCCTTGCGGCCGCTATTGCGCTCAATTTGAAGCGATGTGGTTTGTTTTCTCGGCCGAGCTGCGGCGTGGGGGCGGGGTCTAAACACTCCGGCAAAACAAGAGCTTATAGGGATGGCATCGACGAGGGTCCCCGCCCGCCCGTTCATGTGCAGTGCTGGATAACGTTGGACACACGATCGCGATCTGTATTTGGAATGGCGATCAGATAATTGGATTATTCTTTTTGCAGTACATCATAGACAAGGTAAGGACTATATGTTATCAATCTTGCGTTGATCCGGAAAAAATTTCCCCGTGATCGCAGCATGTGTCTGTAATGTACTGTGTAATGTATGCCGTTGGTGGCGATCAAAGCATAGAAAAACGACCCCCCCCCCACCCTTTCGTGCATGCATGATGAAACATAATACCGATAATCTAGCATTGATTTCAGATTGATTCAATAATCAGGCGAGAAATGGCACGATTTATAATGAAATGCAGTAAAGCGCTGTTTGGCGGAGTTTCCTGGGATTACACAGGATCACTCTAAAACTATACTCATATTCACCACGGTATAAAACAGAAATGTATGGATGAAAAAAAATTCTGTTTTTTTGCATGTTGACCGGAAGAAACTCACTGAAAAATCGACGTTATTAGATCCATAGCTATAATATTTAATATAGGTTTAGCACTGCAAACACCGGAATTTATCCCCATTGAACAGAGCGCTGGCACACAACGGCCGAACGCCCATAGCGACCTCTGCCCATAGTGACCTCAGTTTCCTCTCTGTGTTCAGTAGAAAGGTGTCCGGCTGCATGTTAGCCTAGCTTAACACAATGAATGGTGGAGGTGTTTGCAACTCTACTAAGCTAGGCTAACCGGTACTAAGCTACTAAGCTAGGCTAACCAGTACTAAGCTACTAAGCTATGCTAACCGGTACTAAGCTACTAAGCTAGGCTAACCGGTACTAAGCTACTAAACTAGGCCAACCGGTACTAAGCTACTGAGCTAGGCTAACCAGTACTAAGCTAGGCTAACCAGTACTAAGCTACTAAGCTAGGCTAACCAGTACTAAGCTACTGAGCTAGGCTAACCAGTACTAAGCTAGGCTAACTGGTATTAAGCTACTAAGCTAGGCTAACCGGTACTAAGCTACTAAGCTAGGCTAACCGGTACTAAGCTAGGCTAACTGGTACTAAGCTAGGCTAACCGTACTAAGCTACTAAGCTAGGCTAACCGTACTAAGCTAGGCTAACCGGTACTAAGCTACTAAGCTAGGCTAACCGGTACTAAGCTAGGCTAACCGGTACTAAGCTACTAAGCTAGGCTAACCGGTACTAAGCTAGGCTAACCGGTACTAAGCTACTAAGCTAGGCTAACTGGTGCTAAGCTACTAAGCTAGGCTAACCTGTACTAAGCTAGGCTAACCGGTACTAAGCTACTAAGCTAGGCTAACCAGTGCTGAGCTACTAAGCTAGGCTAACCGATACTAAGCTAGGCTAACCGGTACTAAGCTACTAAGCTAGGCCAGTTTGCAGCCGGATACCTTTCTACTGAACACACAGCGAGGAGATTGGTATCGTCTGACTGTAAGCTAATTTCCCATAATGTTGGCGTGTTCCTTTAAGACACTGACATCAACCAAAACGCGCTCACAAAAAATGTGTGAGTGCTCATTTCTTCTATAATGCTTTAGGTGGGTGAATGCCATGAGCGCACACACACACACTTGCTACAGAGTCAATAACGTTAGGTTAGGAAAGCTTATCGATAGATTAACGTTGCCGCTAGACAAATTGATTAGCTAAGCTGGCCACTCTGATGCACTTCCGTCATTAGCTTAGCTAACCATCAGCTAACGGTAGCCACTCTGATGCACTTCCATCATTAGCTTAGCTAACCATCAGCTAACGGTAGCCACTCTGATGCACTTCCGTCATTAGCTTAGCTAACCATCAGCTAACATTAGCCACTCCGATGCCCTTCCGTCATTAGCTTAGCTAACCATCAGCTAACATTAGCCACTCCGATGCCCTTCCGTCATTAGCTTAGCTAACCTCCAGCTAACGGTAGCCACTCTGATACACTTCCGTCAGTAGCTTAGCTAACCATCAGCTAACGGTAGCCACTCTGATACACTTCCGTCAGTAGCTTAGCTAACCATCAGCTAACATTAGCCACTCCGATGCACTTC
>NC_140166.1:222364518-222382018 GCF_963971535.1 Notolepis coatsorum
ACCTGTAGGAGTCGCTGTCCACAACGTCCGATCCCCACCCACCGGCTTTCCCACACCTAACACTGCCAATTGTGTGAACGACCGGCCAAGCTGGTAGCAACGCCGAGAGCTGGGCTCGAACCCAGCATCTCCAGCGTTAGTGGTGAGCGCCTTGCAGACAGACAGACAGACAGACACACACACAGATAGACAAATAGACAGATAGACAGATAGACAGATAGATAGATAGATAGATAGATAGATAGATAGATAGATAGATAGATAGATAGATAGATAGATAGATAGATAGATAGATAGATAGATAGATAGATAGATAGATAGACAGATAGATAAATAGACAGATAGACAAACAGACAGATAGATAGATAGATAGATAGATAGACTTACAGGATTTGATTTCATCTCCATCAGGTTGTCAAGGATGCGTGTGACTGGCAGGTTCTGAAACAAGAGACAATATCAGGTGAGATTTGAGATTAAGAAAAAACCTTCCAGACAGACAGACCAGTGATAGTAAATGGTTAACCAGCTGTTGTGTGGCAGTGAAAGGGTTAACCTGCTGTATTGTCGCAGTGAAAAGGTTAACCATTTGGTAGTGTGGTAGTGAAAGGGTTAAGCCAAACACCAGACTGACTCTGCTCGGTACATGTCAATAACACATCCTTTGGTCAAGCCTCCTTCCAATTAGCTGCTCCCAGTTTGTGCCAATTTCTCTTTATTTTTATTTTGCCGTTTCCATGGAGATTTTATAATGTGGCTACTAGTGTATTATTGTGTTTTTAGTGTGGATTGTGTGGTGGAGAGAGACAAAGCACAGATGTAACGTTAGGGCTACCGGGACAAACCGTGTTGCAATGTTTTGGCTCCATTATAAATGTATCTTAGACTTCCAGTCTGCCCCCTTCTGATCAACATCACATGTATGGCTATAACAGACACACAGACAGACAGGACCAGCTGTGTCTGTGTGTGTGTGTGTGTGTGTGTCTGTGTGTGTGTCTGTGTGTGTGTGTGTGTCTCTGTGTGTGTCTGTCTGTGTGTGTGTGTGTGTGTGTGTGTGTGTGTGTGTGTGTGTGTGTGTGTCTGTGTGTGTGTGTGTGTGTGTGTGTGTGTGTGTGTGTGTGTGTGTGTGTGTGTGTGTGTCTGTCTGTGTGTGTGTCTGTCTCTGTGTGTCTCTGTGTGTGTGTGTGTGCACGCATGAATATGTGTTCACATTCCTGTCGTGACATTATAATGATTATAAATGAGAAATCTTCATGCAAAGTGCACCCCAAAACTCCCATGATCATCATCATCATCATAAAACTCAATGGTTCTCTAAGCACTCCGTGTCTCTCAGATCAGATCTGCCTGATTGATTCAACCCACTGGGCTGAGAGATGGATGAGCTGCAGGGAAACAGATTCAATCATTCGTACATGTTGTTCCTCTGGTCGTCTGAGACAGTGTCAGACGTAGTGTTAACCTTCTGTAGGGTTAACCATTTGGTAGTGCGGTAGTGAAGGGTTAAATGTCTTGGTAGGTCCTAATATAGAGGAGCGGTGAGCTGATAGATAATAACCTCCTGGCCAGGAAGTAAACATTGATTCGTAAGGAGGTTGTAGGAGAAGTTCTACTACAACCGTCGCCCCAGGGTCCGAACCGTCTTACTGCCCACGCACACCAGAGGGTCCGAACCGTCTTACTGCCCACGCACACCAGAGGGTCCGAACCGTCTTACTGCCCACGCACACCAGAGGGTCCGAACCGTCTTACTGCCCACGCACACCAGAGGGTCCGAACCGTCTTACTGCCCACGCACACCAGAGGGTCCGAACCGTCTTACTGCCCACGCACACCAGAGGGTCCGAACCGCCTTACTGCCCACGCACACCAGAGGGTCCGAACCGTCTTACTGCCCACGCACACCAGCGGGTTCCGCGCGAGAACAGCGCGACTGGCCGGGCACACCAGGGACTAGGGATGGGTACAGAATTCGGTACTTTTGAGGTACCGAACCGAAACACGTCGGTACTACCGAGTATCGATTCAAGTGAGATACCGAAACATTTTATTTTATTTTTTTACTTTTATTTATTTTTTTTAACTTTTTTCTTTTCATGTCAACGTTCACACGCACAATATATGCTTACCTAGGATTTGACTTGATTCAACAACAAAGCAGTCGGAGCAATGGCAAGCCGAATACTGTCGAAATTGTAGTTATTTGAAGTTTGGATTTTTTTTTAACGACTGAGGTAGGTAAATTAAATTTCTTGAGACTAAAGTACAGAAAAAAGGTACCATTGGGTACCGGTATCGATTCACAGGTACCGGTACCGGTATCGATTCAAATGTGAAAGGTACCCATCCCTACCAGGGACGACTTCAGAGCAGGCGGAATCGCACGGATTTACATTGGAACAACTGTGAATGCCTAGTCTATACGCGAAGTCAGTCCCCGTTTGAAGATTTTTTTAAGATGTTCGAGTTCCAGTGTCCATTTTACATTACGTTATTAGAATGATTAAATCAGTGTGACTGTACTTCTGCAAAAGTATAGTAATATGGTTTATTTGTATTGGGAAAGATACAGACACATTAGCTGGTTGAACAACATCTATGTGTGTGGTAATAATGCAGATATCGAGTGTATTTCTGTGAAATGCGCGTGGCGCACGCCTCTGAATCCAACAAAATTTTATTCGCTTCACGCCCCCGCGAGTCGCCCGCCCACGCTGGGAACAGCGACGCCCGTTAACATGGGGGCGAAAGTGAAGCGCTGATCGCCCGGCGGCCCGCCTCACGCCCGCGCTTGGTGGGATTCGTGCGTTAGACATGGGTCTCTGCTCTGAAGAGGAGGACGAGGGGTCTGGAGGAGAGGAGAGACTGTGCTTCTTTAATGCATCACACAGTAACGGCTTAGAGCTGGGAGTCTGATGGATCTGTCTGAGGCTCCGAGCACAGAAGGGCTTTGAGAAACACTAGACTGAGGCCTGCGCCCCGGCCAACAGTGTGTGTGTGTCTGTGTGTGTGTGTGTGTGTGTGTGTGTGTGTGTGTGTGTGTGTGTGTGTGTGTGTCTGTGTGTGTGTGTGTGTCTGTGTGAGTGTGAGTGTGTGTGTGTGTGTGTGTGTGTGTGTGTGTATCTGTGTGTGTGTGTGTGTCTGTGAGTGTGAGTGCGAGTGTGAGTGTATGTGTGTGTGTGCGTGCGTGTGTCTGTGTAGACGTATAGCAGCCCTGGGCAGGTTCACTGTGTCATTGGAAGACTTAATACGGTATATTTAAAGGGGCACTTCACCAAAAATACAATGCTGATTTATTTTGCACATCATTTTGCACACTTGCAAAAATCTAAATGGTTTTCGCACACATTCACTTAGTTTGATATTTACGGAGAGTAAATTAGTTTGAATGTGGCCACCAGTGATGTCGCAGGGGACACTGAATCCTCGCGTTGTGTCGATTACAGCTCAATGAAATGCTAAGGTAGCAATCCCTATATTATAGCTGACTATAAGGCATGAAAAAACAGTCATGGATAAGAGGTTCGCTTTTTTTTTTACCTTTATTTAGGTAGGTTCTCTGAACAGAAATGCTCTTTTTCAGCAACGCCCTGCTTCACATTCCCACCTGGGATCTTCCCAGTACAACCACAGTCTTATGCCCCTTTTCCACTGCATGGTACCTACTCGACTCGACTCTACTCTACTCTGCCTTTTCGGTTTTCCATTGCCAAAAGTACCTGGTACCCGGTACTTTTTGAGTACTTTTTTAGTACCTGCTTTGTCGAGGTTCCAAGCGAGTAGAAGCGATACCAGAAAGTGACGTGAAACACTGCAGACCACTGATTGGTCAGAAGAGAGAAGCGTCACACGTTGGAGCGTCCTGCCCAAAACACAACACCGCCATCTTTATTTAGCCTCGCGTAGGATTTCATTATTTGTTTGCAGCAGGAACAAGTGCAATAAACATAGGGCGGCTGGGTGGCGTAGCGGAGATTGCGCTCGTCACCAATGCAAGAGACTCCGGTCTCGAATCCTGGTGTCAGCATTGCCTGCAGCTTGGGCCAGTCGTCATACTATCTCAATTGGCAGAGGTAGCGGGTGGAAGTCGATGGGTGGGGATTGGACGTTGTGGACAGCGACTCCTACAGGTCGGTTGGGTGACGCCTGCACAGCAGAGACAGGAAGTATCGGGGGCAGCGTGAGCCTCCCCCGCGTTACTCCTCGCCAGTCCGCGCTGTCTGGTGAAAAGATGCGACAGGCTGCCTCCTCGTGTACCGGAGGGGACAGGTGATGCAAGGCTTCTATCCTCACTACAGCCGACCAGTGGGAGGCATAGTCTAGCAACGTTCAAGACAGGGGAGGGGAGAATTGGCAATACGAAATTGGGATGGGAGAAAAAAAAAGAAGAAAAAAGTGGATAAAAGAAAGTGCAATAAACAAAAAAGGATACATTCACTGTGTATTCTGCCTCATTTATTGATGAAACAAAACCAACATCAACACAATTTACCACCAAGAGCGGAGTTTTTAGTCTCACAAAAAGATAGCTGATTTGTTAAGCTTGTTGTTAGCTTACGTGCTAATGTGATTGTGTTTTACCATTATAAGAGTTAGCATTGTGGCTACTAGCGTACATAGCGTGATCAATATAACTCGCTATTGATTGTTTGTACTAGTAACGTTAATGCTAGTAGAATAGACACAACGTGAGGTAATCATCATCATCCATTTTAAACCGGTTATTACCTAATGTTAACGTTAGTAGAATAGACACAACGAGAGGTAATGTTAACGTTAGTAGAATAGACACGAGAGGTAACATTAACGCTAGTAGAATAGACACAACGAGAGGTAATGTTAACGTTAGTAGAATAGACACGAGAGGTAACATTAACGCTAGTAGAATAGACACAACGAGAGGTCATGTTAACGTTAGCAGAATAGACACGAGAGGTAACATTAACGCTAGTAGAATAGACGCAAGAGGTAACGTTAACGTTAGCAGAATAGACACAACGAGAGTCTGGTTAATGTTGTTATTGATTGAAACTGTTTACTCTGGCTTGCTCCAAGCCCCCACGGACATAGCTATGCTCACAGAGCTCTCATGCTGTACGCCAGCGGCCCCGCCTCCCCACACGGAGATGAAACAGAATACTACCTGCATTGGAAAACGAACGAAGTACCAGGTACCTAAAGCGAGTAGAGTAGGGTAGAGTCGAGTAGGTACTATGCAGTGGAAAAGAGGCATAACACTGTTGACCACTAGGAGCTGCCCAGTACAACCACAGTCTGACACTGTTGACCACTAGGAGCTGCCCAGTACAACCACAGTCTGACACTGTTGACCACTAGGAGCTGCCCAGTACAACCACAGTCTGACACTGTTGACCACTAGGAGCTGCCCAGTACAACCACAGTCTGACACTGTTGACCACTAGGAGCTGCCCAGTACAACCACAGTCTGACACTGTTGACCACTAGGAGCTGCCCAGTACAACCACAGTCTGACACTGAAAGGTATGACAGGGGGTGGGAACTGAAGGAGGGGTGCTTTTATTTTTTGTTCTCCGTTTTGTTTTGTTTGTTAAATGTTAAATGCTGTAAAATGTGTAATTGAGGAGGAGGTTTTACTCACATGTTGCTTCAGAACCAGATGCTTCACTCCCTCCATCACAAACTGAGACCCTGAATTCATCACTCTGGAAAATAGACTGGAGAGAGAGAGAGAGAGAGAGAGAGAGAGAGAGAGAGAGAGAAGAGATAGAGAGAGAGAGAGAGAGAGAGAGAGAGAGAGAGAGAGAGAGAGAGAGAGAGAGAGAGAGAGAGAGAGAGAGAGAGAGGAGAGAGAGAGAGAGAGAGAGAGATAGATTGAAAGATAGGAGGAAGGGAGATAGATAGATGGAGAGAGATAGAGAGATGGAGAGGAGGAAGGGAGAGATAGATGGACAGAGAGATGGAGAGGAGGAGAGAGATAGGGAGGGAGGAAGAAAGATGGAGAGAGATAGAGGGGGATGGAGAAAGAAATGGAGAGAGAGGTGGAGAGAGAGAGGGGGGAGAGAGATGGAGAGAGAGATAAAGGGAGAGAGGAGGAAGAGATGGAGAGGGAAAGGGGGGAGAGATAGATGGAGAGAGAGGGAGAAAGGGTGAGAGAGATGGAGAGAGAGATGTAAAGAGAGAGAGAGGGGGGAGAGATAGATGGACATAGAGGGAGAGAAAGTGTGAGAGAAAGAAATTGAGAGAGAGAGAGAGAGAGAAGGTGCGAGGGAGAGCGAGAGAGTGGAGGGAGGGAGGGAGGGAGGGAGGGAGGGAGGGAGGGAGGGAGGGAGGGAGGGAGGCAGTAGTACAGAGTGAGAGAGGATGACAGGGTTAGTGTGGTAATATCTAGTAGTCTAACTACAACACAACTGTTGACCGTTTTAAAGATGGTTCAGTCATGGATTTAACTGTTTTAAAGATGGTTCAGTCATGGGTTTAACTGTTTTAAAGATGGTTCAGTCATGGGTTTAACTGTTTTAAAGATGGTTCAGTCATGGGTTTAACTGTTTTAAAGATGGTTCAGTCATGGGTTTAACTGTTTTAAAGATGGTTCAGTCATGGGTTTAACTGTTTTAAAGATGGTTCAGTCATGGGTTTAACTGTTTTAAAGATGGTTCAGTCATGGGTTTAACTGTTTTAAAGATGGTTCAGTCATGGGTTTAACTGTTTTAAAGATGGTTCAGTCATGGGTTTAACTGTTTTAAAGATGGTTCAGTCATGGGTTTAACTGTTTTAAAGATGGTTCAGTCATGGGTTTAACTGTTTTAAAGATGGTTCAGTCATGGGTTTAACTGTTTTAAAGATGGTTCAGTCATGGGTTTAACTGTTTTAAAGATGATTCAGTCATGGGTTTAACTGTTTTAAAGATGGTTCAGTCATGGGTTTAACTGTTTTAAAGATGGTTCAGTCATGGGTTTAACTGTTTTAAAGATGGTTCAGTCATGGGTTTAACTGTTTTAAAGATGGTTCAGTCATGGGTTTAACCGTTTTAAAGATGGTTCAGTCATGGGTTTAACTGTTTTAAAGATGGTTCAGTCATGGGTTTAACTGTTTTAAAGATGGTTCAGTCATGGGTTTAACTGTTTTAAAGATGGTTCAGTCATGGGTTTAACTGTTTTAAAGATGGTTCAGTCATGGGTTTAACTGTTTTAAAGACGGTTCAGTCATGGGTTTAACTGTTTTAAAGATGGTTCAGTCATGGGTTTAACAGTTTTAAAGATGGTTCAGTCATGGGTTTAACTGTTTTAAAGATGGTTCAGTCATGGGTTTAACTGTTTTAAAGATGGTTCAGTCATGGGTTTAACTGTTTTAAAGATGGTTCAGTCATGGGTTTAACTGTTTTAAAGATGGTTCAGTCATGGGTTTAACTGTTTTAAAGATGGTTCAGTCATGGGTTTAACTGTTTTAAAGATGGTTCAGTCATGGGTTTAACTGTTTTAAAGATGGTTCAGTCATGGGTTTAACTGTTTTAAAGATGGTTCAGTCATGGGTTTAACTGTTTTAAAGATGGTTCAGTCATGGGTTTAACTGTTTTAAAGATGGTTCAGTCATATCTTACCCCATGGGTTTGACTCCACTGCTGCCATAGTTCGCTGGAGTGGCAGCCATCTTGGTAAAAGCCCTGGAAAAGACACAAGAACAAGGTTATTATTCAACACAACTGGTCATGTGATGTTGAGCAAGTAATCTGGCCCCTTCATTAATACTTTTGAAATATCCTTTATTGGCTGAGTGGTTGGGTCTACTACATACATGATCCTCATTCCAAAAGACTGAAGATCGTATCGAGTTCAACTTTAAGTGAGATGTTGATTACTTGATGCAGTGAAGTAGGATGTGAACGAATGAGACTTGAATGAATGATTTTATTTCGGTCTTCTTTTACAAAGCATAGTGGTAGAACTTAATTTTTTTTTTTTTAATTTAAATAAAATAAAATGACCGAAAAGGTGTAGGCTGAAGCCAAGGCTTATAATTGCCTACCCTTTTTACATTACATTATTTACACACAAACACAAGAAACATAATTCAGTATATCATTTAGCAAAGGTTACAAACATTTCATAGTTTTATGTACAAAACGTATACACATTTATTTATGTTTTTTTTAAATACTTTTCTATATATACTGTATATACAGTATATGTTTTCTTTTTCTTTTTCCCTTTGTCACTATTTGAATACAGTTATGTTATAGATTAAATATAATAAGATAATAATGAGGTTTTATATTTATGTATCACATTATATTTGAGTAATTTCTTGATTACTTGATGCAGTGAAAACGTGTTTGTGTCGCTGAACTCACTTCCACTGTTTGATGTAGTTGAGAGGTGAAAGGTCACAGCCTGCGTCCAACAGGACCTTCTGGTACTGCTCCACATCAGACTGAAACACAAACAAACAAGAGATTATAATGTTTGTAAATAACTATAAAGGTGTATCAGCTCAGGGCGGCTACGTGGCGTAGTGGGCAAGGCGCTCGCCACGAATGCGGAGACGCTGGGCTCGCCTGTTCGAGCCCAGCGCTCCACATTGCTTTCAGTTTAGCTGGTCGTCCGTACTAATACACATTGGCCGTATTAGGGGGTGGGAAACTGATGGGTGGGGATCGGGCGTTGTGGACAGCGACTCCTACAGGTCGGTTGGTGCGCCTGCGCAGTAGAATCAGGAAGTGTCGGGGGCAGCGTGAGCCTCCCACGCGTTACTCCTCGCCACCGAGAGATCGAGCTGCGCAGGTGAAAAGATGCGACTGCTGTTACCTCAAGTACCGGAGGGGACTTGTGCTATGTATGACTTAGTCCACATTGCAGCCGGCTTGTGGGAGGCAAGAAACAGCGTTCGTGACAGGGGAGGGTTGAATTGGATGATACGAAAATTGGGATGGGAGAAAATATAGAAAATGGGAGAAAAAGTGGATAAAAAAAACCCTTGTGCGAACCCTGTAAATAACTATAAAGGTGTATCAGCTCGAGGGCTTGTTCCACGTCGAGCAAAGCGGAGGTTAACTTGGTAAACCTGGCTTGAGTAAATCCCACGGGTCACCCAGGGGTCAATCAGTTCCACGAGGCAAATTCAAACTCAAGTGATCCGACTAAAATCCGAGCCCGGTTCAAGCTGTCAACACGCCGGCCCCTTCCAAGGTTTCTCTCCTCCACATTGCCTGTGGTGCTTTTTTCCTATTGCTAGGTTTTTTTAGTGAGTTTTCCTCTTATCTTCGCGTGGGGTGATGTCTGGGAGTGTTGCATTTATTTAGTTTACATTGTATTTTCACAACTCTATCACAACAGAGAGAGACCAGAGGAGGGAGCCAGGCCAGAACCCCACCAGGCCTGAGAGGGAGCCGGGCCAGAACCCCACCAGGCCTGAGAGGGAGCCAGGCCAGAACCCCACCAGGCCTGAGAGGGAGCCGGGCCAGAACCCCACCAGGCCTGAGAGGGAGCCAGGCCAGAACCCCACCAGGCCTGAGAGGGAGCCGGGCCAGAACCCCACCAGGCCTGAGAGGGAGCCGGGCCAGAACCCCACCAGGCCTGAGAGGGAGCCAGGCCAGAACCCCACCAGGCCTGAGAGGGAGCCGGGCCAGAACCCCACCAGGCCTGAGAGGGAGCCGGGCCAGAACCCCACCAGGCCTGAGAGGGAGCCGGGCCAGAACCCCACCAGGCCTGAGAGGGAGCCAGGCCAGAACCCCACCAGGCCTGAGAGGGAGCCGGGCCAGAACCCCACCAGGCCTGAGAGGGAGCCGGGCCAGAACCCCACCAGGCCTGAGAGGGAGCCGGGCCAGAACCCCACCAGGCCTGAGAGGGAGCCGGGCCAGAACCCCACCAGGCCTGAGAGGGAGCCAGGCCAGAACCCCACCAGGCCTGAGAGGGAGCCGGGCCAGAACCCCACCAGGCCTGAGAGGGAGCCGGGCCAGAACCCCACCAGGCCTGAGAGGGAGCCGGGCCAGAACCCCACCAGGCCTGAGAGGGAGCCGGGCCAGAACCCCACCAGGCCTGAGAGGGAGCCAGGCTGAGGGTCGGTAAGTGGTCCGTCTTCCTCTCTATACTTCCCTCCTCTCCTCCCCCCCCCCCCCCCCCCCCCCCCCCCCCAAGAAACAGGCTCAGTCAGCATCCCATTACGAGCCGTTTCCTAGGTGGAGTTCAATCTGTCCGCAACAATAGACAGATAGATGGACAAATAGATACATAGAGTGTGAGAGAGAGAGAGAGAGAGAGAGAGAGAGAGAGATAGAGAGAGAGAGAGAGAGAGAGAGAGAGAGAGAGAGGGAGAGAGAGAGAGAGAAGGGGGATAGTGAGAGAGAGAAGGGGGATAGTGAGAGAGATAGAGAGGGAGGGAGGGGAGAGAGAGGATGGGGAGAGAGTGAGAGAGAGAGAGAGAGAGAGAGGAGGTGGAGAACAAGAGAGAGCGGAGGGGGAGAACGAGAGAGAGAGAGAGAGAGAGAGAGAGAGAGAGAGAGAGAGAGAGAACAGATGAACGACGACTGGGGTGATCCCAGGGTAGTCCATCCCTCGGAGGAGGGAGATAAAGGGGGGGATGAAAGAGGAGCTTGTTCCCTGGTCTGTGGTGATGTGGACCAGTCAGTGAGGATCTGACCACACTGTTCATCAAAACATCACAGAGGTCCCAGCTGCAGACAATATTAGTACAACTCCGCCGTTATGAGTGGTGGTGGTGAAGGTTTTCAAAACGATATATACACACAAGTGAACCAGTTATCGTAAGTATGGTATTGTGTTTCTGGTGTAAAGCGCTGTGTGTAGTGGTGGTGGTGATAGTACTACTACTGGAAAAGTGATACAGAAAAGCAGCCATACATTCATTCATAATGTACAGTAGATGGGCGAGGTGTTACTTCTACTGTGTGTTAACACTAAACTGACCTGGTCAACCTGCTGTCATCCTCCAGACACTGACCCGGTCAACCTGCTCCGGACCTGGGGAGACAGGGCCTTCGCTGCAGCTGCCCCCCCCTCTGGAACGCCCTGCCCAACCATATCCGTCACGCAGACACCCTCTCATCATTTAAAAAAGATCCTAAAAACCCACCTTTTTACCCTCGCCTTCAAGCCTTGAACTCCTTCCTCTCTCTCACCTTTTATATAATACCTTTATTTTCACTGACCCGATCAACCTGCCATCATCATCCTCCAGACACTGACCTGGTCAGAATCTCGAAAAACCCCAGCTTTCCCACACAGTGTCTTGGCACTTTAACCCGAGACACCCGTGGACTCCGTGACCGACTCACGGTGGAACACAACGACGACACCGGTGAGGAAAGCCAGTCCTGAATGAAGCCCATTGATCACCGTGATGTGGTCTGGAGGAGCCACCCGGGGACTGGGATGATGGATGATGGAGACGTCCCAGCGGTACAGAGACCCACAAAGAACCATTTTAGAGAGAAATCAAGAAGACTCCTAATTGAAATCAGGAAATATTTCCAGCAGCTTCTTGACGGGGAGGTTCAATAAAGCTACAGCGGACGGTGAATGATTGCCGTGACACTCGGTGAGCGGCTTCGCCGAGGGGTTAACTTAAAAACGGCAATAACACCGGTTGTCAAGGCCGGTTATGAATCTCCGCACTGACATCACCCTCTTGACTTTTTCTATTTTATACTTTTTATCTACTTTATCCAGCACACTCTCAGGAGCTCATACAGGGAAACAAGCATTTCATGGAAAAGTATTCTGTATTTTACTATGACAACTATTAACCCTTTCACTGCCACACTACCAAAACGGTTTAAAACCCTTTCACCGCGACAATTCACAGAAGGTTAACCCTTTCACTGCCGCACGACAGCCCGACCGTCGGTTGTGTGATAGTAAGTAAGTAAGTAAGTAAGTAAGTAAGTAAGTAAGTAAGTAAGTAAGTCAAGTTTATTTATATAGCACCTTTCACAGACCAGGGTCACAAAGTGCTTCACATAGTAAAAACATCAATAAAATGCAAAAGATAGCAGCATGGTAAAAGAAAATAATTAAAAACGTGAAAGATCAGGAAAAGCCAAAACAGATAAAAAGACATAAAAGATTTACATAAGAGCATAATTCGCCAAACGCCTGTTCAAACAGCACAGTCTTTAGCTGCTTTTTAAAAGTGTTTACAGAGACCACAGATCTAAGGTCCAAGGGCAGAGCATTCCACAACCCGTAATAGTACAATAGTAAAGGGTTAACCGGCTGGCGTGTGGCAGTGAAAAGGTTAAATAAACTTGAACTTGAAACGGGTCCAGGGCCTAGATCTAGCAGGCTGCTGCTGTGTGACAGCGGTGGTGAGAAAATGAAAAAACTAAAAGAAAAAAAACATGTCCTACTGCCCTCCGGCTGAGGAGAGCTCAGGAACCAGGGTGCAGAGATCATCTGTGTTATTGGACGCTTCTATGAACCCAGGCCTGGCTTTGTGAGAATAACAAAGGGTTAATGTCCTGATTCTGATGGCGTGTGTTGTCGGCCCCATGGCCGTCAGGAGAGGGTGTCGGCCCCACGGCCGTCAGGAGAGGGTGTCGGCCCCATGGCCGTCAGGAGAGGGTGTCGGCCCCATGGCCGTCAGGAGAGGGTGTCGGCCCCATGGCCGTCAGGAGAGGGTGTCGGCAACCAAGTGAACCCTGATGTCCCCAAACCACCGAAACCATCGTGTGTGTGTGTGTGTATGGTGTGGTGTGGTAACGCCGGAGCAGAGAGATGGTTATTGATCAGCCGGTGCCAGAGGTAAGGTACAGAGGTATGGTTATTGATCAGCATGCATAATGGACTGGGTGGTTTGGGGACATTGAGACTGATGTGTGTTGACATCAGATGTGGTGAGTTCGCGATGGAACAAAAATAATATTAATAACATTAAAGCCAGGAGATGATGACTTTAATAAAACCAGGTTCACATCGTTTACTGAAAATGCTTAATTTGTGTGCGACAGTCGCAGAGTCGGCCAAACAGTGTAGAAGCGTGGTACTGCTGTCACACCGTGACTCGTTAACAAGATCAAGTAATAACACGCACATTTATTAAAACTTTGTTGATATATTTATCATATATCAATCGATAGCAACTGTTGTTTTGCACATAACAACCACTGTATCTGCCAACATGGAGAAAATATTGGCACTCCAAATATTCTGCACAAGGACTGATTTGTGAAGGCACACGCAACCGAGGTGCAATGGAACATTATCTGTTCTACATTTTGTGCCAAGAAGATGTTTTAAAGACAGTGGTTCTCAACACACTGATACACATTAGACTGAGGACCAACACTCTGATACACATTAGACTGAGGACTAACACTCTGATACACATTAGACTGTGAGGACCAACACTCTGATACACATTAGACTGAGGACCAACACTCTGATACACATTAGACTGAGGACTAACACTCTGACACACATTAGACTGAGGACTAACACTCTGATACACATTAGACTGAGGACCAACACTCTGATACACATTAGACTGAGGACCAACACTCTGATACACATTAGACTGAGGACCAACACTCTGATACACATTAGAGACTGAGGACCAACACTCTGATACACATTAGACTGAGGACTAACAAACTGATACACATTAGACTGAGGACCAACACTCTGATACACATTAGACTGAGGACCAACACTCTGATACACATTAGACTGAGGACCAACACTCTGATACACATTAGACTGAGGACCAACACTCTGATACACATTAGACTGAGGACTAACACTCTGATACACATTAGACTGAGGACCAACACTCTGATACACATTAGACTGAGGACTAACACTCTGATACACATTAGACTGAGGACCAACACTCTGATACACATTAGACTGAGGACCAACACTCTGATACACATTAGACTGAGGACCAACACTCTGATACACATTAGACTGAGGACTAACACTCTGATACACATTAGACTGAGGACCAACACTCTGATACACATTAGACTGAGGACTAACACTCTGATACACATTAGACTGAGGACTAACACTCTGATACACATTAGACTGAGGACCAACACTCTGATACACATTAGACTGAGGACTAACACTCTGATACACATTAGACTGAGGACCAACACTCTGATACACATTAGACTGAGGACTAACACTCTGATACACATTAGACTGAGGACTAACACTCTGATACACATTCGACTGAGGAGGACCAACACTCTGATACACATTAGACTGAGGACCAACACTCTGATACACATTAGACTGAGGACTAACACACTGATACACATTAGACTGAGGACCAACACTCTGATACACATTAGACTGAGGACCAACACTCTGATACACATTAGACTGAGGACTAACACTCTGACACACATTAGACTGAGGACCAACACTCTGATACACATTAGACTGAGGACTAACACTCTGATACACATTAGACTGAGGACCAACACTCTGATACACATTAGACTGAGGACTAACACTCTGATACACATTAGACTGAGGACCAACACTCTGATACACATTAGACTGAGGACTAACACTCTGATACACATTAGACTGAGGACTAACACTCTGATACACATTAGACTGAGGACTAACACTCTGATACACATTAGACTGAGGACCAACACTCTGATACACATTAGACTGAGGACCAACACTCTGATACACATTAGACTGAGGACTAACACTCTGATACACATTAGACTGAGGACCAACACTCTGATACACATTAGACTGAGGAGGACCAACACTCTGATACACATTAGACTGAGGACCAACACTCTGATACACATTAGACTGAGGACCAACACTCTGATACACATTAGACTGAGGACCAACACTCTGATACACATTAGACTGAGGACCAACACTCTGATACACATTAGACTGAGGACTAACACTCTGATACACATTAGACTGAGGACCAACACTCTGATACACATTAGACTGAGGACTAACACTCTGATACACATTAGACTGAGGACCAACACTCTGATACACATTAGACTGAGGACCAACACTCTGATACACATTAGACTGAGGACCAACACTCTGATACACATTAGACTGAGGACTAACACTCTGATACACATTAGACTGAGGACCAACACTCTGATACACATTAGAGACTGAGGACCAACACTCTGATACACATTAGACTGAGGACCAACACTCTGATACACATTAGACTGAGGACCAACACTCTGATACACATTAGACTGAGGACTAACACTCTGATACACATTAGACTGAGGACCAACACTCTGATACACATTAGACTGAGGACCAACACTCTGATACACATTAGACTGAGGACTAACACTCTGATACACATTAGGCTGAGGACTAACACTCTGATACACATTAGACTGAGGACTAACACTCTGATACACATTAGACTGAGGACTAACACTCTGATACACATTAGACTGAGGACTAACACTCTGATACACATTAGACTGAGGACCAACACTCTGATACACATTAGACTGAGGACCAACACTCTGATACACATTAGACTGAGGACCAACACTCTGATACACATTAGACTGAGGACCAACACTCTGATACACATTAGACTGAGGACCAACACTCTGATACACATTAGACTGTGAGGACCAACACTCTGATACACATTAGACTGAGGACCAACACTCTGATACACATTAGACTGAGGACCAACACTCTGATACACATTAGACTGAGGACCAACACTCTGATACACATTAGACTGAGGACCAACACTCTGATACACATTAGACTGTGAGGACCAACACTCTGATACACATTAGACTGAGGACTAACACTCTGATACACATTAGACTGAGGACTAACACTCTGATACACATTAGACTGAGGACTAACACTCTGATACACATTAGACTGAGGACCAACACTCTGATACACATTAGACTGAGGACCAACACTCTGATACACATTAGACTGAGGACTAACACTCTGATACACATTAGACTGAGGACCAACACTCTGATACACATTAGACTGAGGACTAACACTCTGATACACATTAGACTGAGGACCAACACTCTGATACACATTAGACTGAGGACCAACACTCTGATACACATTAGACTGAGGACCAACACTCTGATACACATTAGACTGAGGACTAACACTCTGATACACATTAGACTGAGGACCAACACTCTGATACACATTAGACTGAGGACCAACACTCTGATACACATTAGACTGAGGACCAACACTCTGATACACATTAGACTGAGGACCAACACTCTGATACACATTAGACTGAGGACCAACACTCTGATACACATTAGACTGAGGACCAACACTCTGATACACATTAGACTGAGGACCAACACTCTGATACACATTAGACTGAGGACTAACACTCTGATACACATTAGACTGAGGACTAACACTCTGATACACATTAGACTGAGGACTAACACTCTGATACACATTAGACTGAGGACCAACACTCTGATACACATTCGACTGAGGACTAACAATCTGATACACATTAGACTGAGGACCAACACTCTGATACACATTAGACTGAGGACCAACACTCTGATACACATTAGACTGAGGACTAACACTCTGATACACATTAGACTGAGGACCAACACTCTGATACACATTAGACTGAGGACTAACACTCTGATACACATTAGACTGAGGACCAACACTCTGATACACATTAGACTGAGGACCAACACACTGATACACATTAGACTGAGGACCAACACTCTGATACACATTATACTGAGGACCAACACTCTGATACACATTAGACTGAGGACTAACACTCTGATACACATTAGACTGAGGACTAACAATCTGATACACATTAGACTGAGGACTAGCACTCTGATACACATTAGACTGAGGACCAACACTCTGATACACATTAGACTGAGGACCAACACTCTGATACACATTAGACTGAGGACCAACACTCTGATATACATTAGACTGAGGACCAACACTCTGATACACATTAGACTGAGGACTAACACTCTGATACACATTAGACTGAGGACCAACACTCTGATACACATTAGACTGAGGACCAACACTCTGATACACATTAGACTGAGGACCAACACTCTGATACACATTAGACTGAGGACCAACACTCTGATACACATTAGACTGAGGACTAACACTCTGATACACATTAGACTGAGGACCAACACTCTGATACACATTAGACTGAGGACTAACACTCTGATACACATTAGACTGAGGACCAACACTCTGATACACATTAGACTGAGGACTAACACTCTGATACACATTATACTGAGGACCAACACTCTGATACACATTAAACACACAGATCATTCAAACACACTTTCAAAACATGGTTAAGAAATAACTACACATGTGAACACAACAGCCCTGCAGAACTCTAACCCCATATGCTTTCCTGTACGTACCTAATATGTAGTACTATTGTTTGTTTGTACATTGTCTGTACATGTCTGATGTAAATATTTTGACCTGTTTTTAACCTGTTCTTAACG
>NC_140166.1:222387018-222390686 GCF_963971535.1 Notolepis coatsorum
TGCCAATTGTATTAGTATGAACGACCAGCCAAGCTGGTAGCAATGCGGAGAGCTGGGCTCGAACCCAGCGTCTCCTGCATTGGTGGCGAGCGCCTTGCCCACTGCACCACCTAGCCGCCCATTATTATATATTTATAATTATTATTATAATAATTATTATTATTAAATAGAATGATATTCTATAGGCTTGCCGTGGTAGTAGTCAGTGATACTGGTGTCATTCTGTGTTCAGGCATCCAATGAGTACATTAATTGCCTACTGCCCCCTTAACAACTTATGCAACAACTTAGTTTCAGTTTCACTCGTAGAGAGGATTTAACTTCACGTGAAGCCGAGACTGAAGAAGACTAGAGAACAGATGACATGTTGTTACACAACAATGGATGGACACACAGCAGAGGATTTATCAATCTTTTGGATTTAAACACAGTAGCAGCAACTGGAGAGGAGCTCAGATGATCGGTCCAAACGTATGTAGCGCTTTAAAAAAAAAAAGAATCCATCAGCTGTGACTGAGAAAATCCGCGGAGAAAGTCGGCGTGTGTGTTCGCGACGCGCCAGCGAGCGTGTGTCTTTCCATTGGTTACCATTATTGGGCGAACAAGAAAACTAAAGAAAACTGTACAACGTTAATGACCCTGCTGTGTTACAAACATATATAATAATTGGTTTTGTTTTAGGGACACCTAGGCTGTGTGGTAGACGGGAGCGGACTGAGGAGGGGAGAGCCGAGTGCAGAGTGTCAGTGCGCGTTGTTAATTTTTTCTGTCCGCTTGCAAGCTCCAACGTTTTATTCATCATCTACATTTTGGCAATACAAGCTTAATATTCAACGTTAAAGATCAATGTAAGCCAGTATAAAGTAAAGTAAAGATATTGAGCATAGATTTGTAAAATGTTGCAACCCTAGTTTCACCTAGTAGTGGTATATGAGACGTATTCTTCGTATGGCCGCGCATACCGCACCGTGAAGCCCGTACCGTAAATTTGCGGGACGAATACACGTACCGTTACACCCCTAATCATTTAGCTAGCTCGCTAACGTTATTGGGATTAAAGCAAGCTTTAAAAAAAAATATATATATATATATTTATATATATATATTAGGGATGCCCCGATCGATCGGCCACCGATCGTTATCGGCCGATATTCAGTATAAATATGCGATCGGTGATCGGTGATAATGCTTTATTTTCACAGATCGTCAAACCCGATATCACACGCTGTCGCTGAGTTCTGTCTCAGACACCGGTGGTGCGGCGTCTGCTCATTCCTCCAGCCCCTCCCGTACGCATGTAAACACGGGTCTAGTCTAGTGAGACACGGGACACGGGGACACGGGAGGACGGCGTCTCCTTGAGGTAATGTTAGCTTAGCTACCGTTACAAAATGACCCAGTCAACTATTCACTTTTAGTTTAATACATGATGAGGCATTGTCTAACCGAACGGTATCTAGCCGGCCAGCTACCGATAGCTCCTGACATAAACAAACGCTCCACAAAGTCTAGTAGAGTGTATGATACCCGTTAGCTGTTAGCTCACGTTAGCGCAAGCTAGTTCACTGTTCAAAACGAAATGTCCCATTGAACTAAATAATTCACTGAGGCATTGTATTAACGTTATATATCCGGCTAGCAGTAGCTACAGATAGCTCCTGATATCAATGTCTTATAACACTGATTCGATGCGTATTCGAGCTGAGGGCTTGTGAATGTGATTTAACGTTATACCAATACTAGGGTCCAGCTGCAGCGCCGGAGAATCCTGGCCGTAGCTCGAGGCTACTCGAGTATAGGTCCAGCTGCAGCTCCGGAGAACCTGGCCGTAGCTGGAGGCTACTAGAGTACACACAGACAGTGGAGCTTGTTGCGTGGTGGCGATGTCTCGCAGATAATACAAGTACAAGTCTAATTATATAATATATATATTTTATAAAAAAAATATATATTATATAAAATACATTTTTATTTCTTTTAATCAAAAACGATCGGTATCGGATCGGTATCGGCCGATATGGCTCACGACGATCAGTGATCGGTATCGGTGGCAAAAAACGTGATCGGGGCATCCCTAATATATATCCTTTTAAAGTTTTTCTTTTTTATATTATGTATATATATTTCTTAAGCTATCAGGAGGGGCGGGTAGGGGAAACACTGATGTGTGTGTATATATGTGTGTATATGTGTATGTAGAGCCACACGTACAGTATTTCAACACACGGATGAACTCATATCTCCAGGCTCTCTCCCTGAACCAGGCTTCACCTCCCCGCAGCAGGATGCACTTCTCTGCAGGAGTTCAGGACGTTAGCTTCCCCCCAGGGAGCGCCCGCCGCCACAAGCATTCAGGGCTTTCATGCCTAGCTCTCAATATACTGCTAACGTTAATCGCTAACAGGCAAACTCTTACTTCTTGGGAGAAACGTGACCCCGGACAAACGTGAAATATGACCCCGGCTTCGTCTTGTTTGAATTATGTATCAGAAACAGAGGGTTTAGACTTGGCGATGAGTGTGGCAGTCGGTAGTGGGGATTATGAGGCTCGACTGAACACACCAGTCCTTGTTAGACGACAGTGCCTCTCGTGTGCGTCGTAACTCTTCCTTTGCGGTGAAGCTTTTAGAATGTGACTGCGCTAGCGGTACGGACCAATCAGGGAGACTCCTGGGGAGACCAGCTGCTCGCCAGGCGAGAGACCTCTCCTGTGTACTCTCTCTCTCTCAAATCAAATCAAAATCAAATCAAATTTATTTGTAAGGCCCGACAACACACGTTAATGTCCCCATGGGCCGTACAGGTCTTCTTTAAACAAGTCAAGAAGAAAACATAACAATAAGTCAAGAACAGAACAAGAACACCATAATGTCCAAAAAATGTAAGATAAATGCAAATAAATGAAAGAATGCAAGCACTCCCAGACATGCCCCACGCGAAGGTAAGGAAAAACTCACTAAAAACCTAACAATAGGGAAAAGCTCCACAGGCAGTGGGGAGGAGAGAAACCTTAGAAGGGCCGTTCAAGGGGGGATCTCCCTTCTTAGATGTCGGTGATAGTAGTGTTGCAGACTAACAGTTGGTAAGCATGCACTCATGTGTGTAGTGAAACACGATGAGTGCATGCAATAGCAACTGAACATTTTGAAAGATAAAGATAGCGATGATAGCGATAGCAAATGAACATTTTGAAAGATTAAAGATAGAGCTCTCCTTTCTGTTCCTCTCTCCTGTGTCTCTCTCTCTCCTGTGTCCTCTCTCTCTCTCCTGTGTCTCTCTCTCTCCTGTGCCTCTCACTCTCCTCTCTGTGTCCTCTCTCTCTCTCCTGTGTCCTCTCTCTCTCTCCTGTGTCCTCTCTCCTGTGTCCTCTCTCTCTCTCTCCTGTGTCCTCTCTCTCTCTCTCTCTGTGTCTCTCTCTCTCTCCTGTGTCCTCTCTCTCTCTCTCCTCTCTCTCTCTCCTGTGTCCTCTCTCTCTCTCTCCTGTGTCCTCTCTCTCTCTCTCTCCTGTCTCTCTCTCTCTCCAGTGTCCTCTCTCTCTCCTGTGTCTCTCTCTCTCTCTCTCCTGTGTCCTCTCTCTCCTGTGTTCTCTCTCTCTCCTGTGTCCTCCCTCTCTCTCTCTCTCCTCTCTGTCTCTCTCTCCTGTGTCCTCCCTCTCTCTCTCTCTCTCT
>NC_140166.1:222390886-222398386 GCF_963971535.1 Notolepis coatsorum
GACTCTGTTTTGCCCATGTGTAATGATAGTTTGTTATCAGCGAGCCATATGCAGATTTTGCTTAGTTCTGAGCTGAGGGTTTTTTCAACCTGTAATTTGTTCTTGTCAGAGACCAGCAGGGCTGAGTCGTCCGCAAACAGGAACAAGTTGCAGTCACAAGCTGACGACATGTCATTTGCATAAATTAGGAACAGTAGCGGAGCGGACCTAGTATGCTTCCTTCCTCTCTCTCTCTCTCTCCCATGTCTCCTTCTCCTGTGTCCTCTCTCTCCCATGTCTCTCTCTCCTGTGTCCTCTCTCTCTCTCTCTCCCTCTCTCCTGTGTCCTCTCTCTCTCTCTCTCTCTCCTGTGTCCTCTCTCTCTCTCTCTCTCTCTCTCTCTCTCCCTCTCTCCTGTATCCTCTCTCTAAATATCTGCTGCATGAAACTGCTCACAACAAGATCTGTGGATTATCTTGTCATGATATCTGGACAGAGACGTTGTTTTTTGGCGCTTTGAGTGAAGAAATCATCGCTTTGAGTGAAGAAATCATCGCTTCGAGTGACGAAATCATCGAGTGACGAAATCATCGCTTTGAGTGAAGAAATCATCGCTTCGAGTGACGAAATCATCGCTTCGAGTGACGAAATCATAGAGTGACGAAATCATCGCTTTGAGTGACGAAATCATCGCTTCGAGTGACGAAATCATCGAGTGACGAAATCATCGCTTTGAGTGAAGAAATCATTGTTTTCAGTGAAGAAATCATCGATTTGAGTGACGAAATCATCGCTTTGAGTGACGAAATCATCGAGTGACGAAATCATCGCTTTGAGTGAAGAAATCATTGTTTTCAGTGAAGAAATCATCGATTTGAGTGACGAAATCATTGCTTTGAGTGACGAAATCATCGCTTTGAGTGACAAAATCACTTTGAGTGATGAAAGTACGATAGGACTCCAGGGTAAGGGGGGAAATATATATAATAGATTTTTCACATTTTGGGTGAATTGCCCCTATAAGGCTGCATCACTCCTCCAACTCCCTCCTCATCCCCTCCAGGGAGATCTGGAGCGGGTAACGCATGCCTTCATTACGACTCGGCTAGACGTATTGCAATGCGCTGTGTGTTGGCATTGACCCTCGCCTACGATCGGTCCAAGATGCGGCTGCCCGTCTTGTCACCGGCACCAAGAAGCGTGACCGCATCACACCAGTCATGGCTTCACTCCACTGGCTCCCCGTCCGTCTCGGTATTGATTTAAAATGGAGGAGCCCAGGACCAGGCTCAACACCAGGGGAGACAGAGCTGCTGCTGGAGGAGGAGGAGCCCAGGACCAGGCTCAACACCAGGGGAGACAGAGCTGCTGCTGGAGGAGCCCAGGACCAGGCTCAACACCAGGGGAGACAGAGCTGCTGCTGGAGGAGGAGGAGCCCAGGACCAGGCTCAACACCAGGGGAGACAGAGCTGCTGCTGGAGGAGGAGCCCAGGACCAGGCTCAACACCAGGGGAGACAGAGCTGCTGCTGGAGGAGGAGCCCAGGACCAGGCTCAACACCAGGGGAGACAGAGCTGCTGCTGGAGGAGGAGCCCAGGACCAGGCTCAACACCAGGGGAGACAGAGCTGCTGGAGGAGGAGGAGCCCAGGACCAGGCTCAACACCAGGGGAGACAGAGCTGCTGCTGGAGGAGGAGGAGCCCAGGACCAGGCTCAACACCAGGGGAGACAGAGCTGCTGGAGGAGGAGGAGCCCAGGACCAGGCTCAACACCAGGGGAGACAGAGCTGCTGCTGGAGGAGGAGCCCAGGACCAGGCTCAACACCAGGGGAGACAGAGCTGCTGCTGGAGGAGGAGCCCAGGACCAGGCTCAACACCAGGGGAGACAGAGCTGCTGCTGGAGGAGGAGGAGCCCAGGACCAGGCTCAACACCAGGGGAGACAGAGCTGCTGCTGGAGGAGGAGCCCAGGACCAGGCTCAACACCAGGGGAGACAGAGCTGCTGCTGGAGGAGGAGCCCAGGACCAGGCTCAACACCAGGGGAGACAGAGCTGCTGGAGGAGGAGGAGCCCAGGACCAGGCTCAACACCAGGGGAGACAGAGCTGCTGCTGGAGGAGGAGCCCAGGACCAGGCTCAACACCAGGGGAGACAGAGCTGCTGCTGGAGGAGGAGCCCAGGACCAGGCTCAACACCAGGGGAGACAGAGCTGCTGCTGGAGGAGCCCAGGACCAGGCTCAACACCAGGGGAGACAGAGCTGCTGCTGGAGGAGGAGCCCAGGACCAGGCTCAACACCAGGGGAGACAGAGCTGCTGGAGGAGGAGCCCAGGACCAGGCTCAACACCAGGGGAGACAGAGCTGCTGCTGGAGGAGGAGGAGCCCAGGACCAGGCTCAACACCAGGGGAGACAGAGCTGCTGCTGGAGGAGGAGGAGCCCAGGACCAGGCTCAACACCAGGGGAGACAGAGCTGCTGGAGGAGGAGGAGCCCAGGACCAGGCTCAACACCAGGGGAGACAGAGCTGCTGCTGGAGGAGGAGGAGCCCAGGACCAGGCTCAACACCAGGGGAGACAGAGCTGCTGCTGGAGGAGGAGCCCAGGACCAGGCTCAACACCAGGGGAGACAGAGCTGCTGCTGGAGGAGGAGCCCAGGACTATCTATTTTATTACTTCTTGTCTCTTTTTATATTGCACCTTGCTCTTGTTTCTTAGTGTACTATACTTATTTACTGTAATTTTGTGTATTTTATTTGTTACTGTACGTGTTTTTTATTGTGTTCTACCTGTAAAGCACTTTTAGTCATTGTGAACGTGCTGTACTGTATAAATAAAGCTGACTTGACTTCCCTCTCCTCCATCTCTTCCCCTCCACCTCCCTTCTCCTCTCCTCCCCTCCACCTCCCTTCTCCTCCCCTCCACCTCTTCCCCTCCACCTCCCTTCTCTTCCCCTCCACCTCCCTTCTCTTCCCCTCCCCCTCCACCTACCCTCCACCTACCTTCTCCTCCCCTCCACCTCCTCCCCTCCACCTCCCTTCTCTTCCCCTCCACCTCCCTTCTCTTCCCCTCCCTTCTCCTCCCCTCCACCTCCCTTCTCCTCCACCTGCATGCTCCTCAAAAGAGTGAGTGAGTGAGTGAGTGAGTGAGTGAGTGAGTGAGTGAGTGAGTGAGTGAGTGAGTGAGTGAGTGAGTGAGTGAGTGAGTGAGTGAGTGAGTGAGTGAGTGAGTGTCTCACCATCAGGATCACTGATGACGTCCAGTAGTGACTTGTCTAAGGTCGCTTTGCTCATCAGTTTCTCTTCGTACTCAAAGTAAACATCCAGTTTCCGGCTCTGGTGGAACAAATACAACTGTTATTGAAACGAAAAGCTGCAGGTGGTGAAGTGTCTGAAGAGTATACCTCATATCCTTATACATGGAGTATATAGGGCTGGGCGATATGGACAAAAAAATTTAATCTCAGATTTTTTCACACCACATCCGATTTCAATATTTTTTCAATGTCAAATAGGCTTTGTTTTTATTTGACACAAAGAAATGATCAAACCAAGATGAATTTCCCTATTGGGTTTGAAGTGCAAACCTAACTTTCACAAATCTTCACTTAAAAAAAAATATATATATAATATATATACTGTATATATAAAAGGTTACTCTTGATCAAACAAGAATGAATTTCCCTATTGGGATTAATAAAGTGCAAATCTAACTTTCACCAAACATCACTTTTTGTAAAATAAAAGGTGACTCTTGATTTTTTTGTGTTCGATTTTCTTTTTTTTAAATCGTCCTAAATTATGAATTCGAATTAATCGATAAAATCGATTAATCGCCCAGCCCTACTTCACCTCCTTATACACCAATGTATTCAATTGTGGTTCTATTTCATGCATATTTCACCTTCATTACATGGGAGCTTCCCAGTTTAACCACAAGCTAACTGTTGGTCAATGAGTAGCTCCACTGGAACAGCTGGGGGGGGGGTTATTGCCTTGCTCAAGGGCACATCTACAGCAGTTTATATTAGGGATGTCCGATATTATCGGCCTACCGATATTATCGGCCGATATTGGCATTAAAATGTGATATCGGAAAATATCGGTATCGGTTTAAAAAATAAAAATAAAAATAACCTTTATTTACCCAGGCAAGCAAGTAAGAACAAATTCTGATTTTATTTATTGTCAAAAGTATGCATAATGTTGTGTTCATTCCACAACAAGAACCCTGCATATATCGGTATCGGTTGATATCGGTATCGGAAATTAAGAGTTGGACAATATCGGTATCGGTAAAAAAGCCAATATCGAGCATCCCTAGTTTATATCATAAAGAGGTGTAGTGGTTACGTCATTGCCGTTTCCAGCCGGTCCACCTCGCAAAATTGCAACGTATTTCCCCATTGCCCATTTCTAAATCGTCTCGTTTAAAACAAATAAAGCATGAACATTGGCATGGTGTACCATTCTGTGCGTATTCATCCACAACCTATAGCTCAACATGAAAATATTCGAAATTAATCGTTTTAAAGAATTTAAATAAAAAAGAAATTCCAACCAAAAATGATGTTAGTGGTCGAAGGGAACTCGTGTTGTGCACAAATGGAAAGCTTTTCAATGTTCATGAGGCAGAATTGTTACAATAGCCGATAATCCATTTTCCCAATGATAACTCCCTATACGGGTGGACCTCGCGGGCGGTCCAGAGTGAGGTCAGACTACACCTCCCTATAGGTATATGTTAGATTACCTTGATGTGGTCCAGTACAGCGGTAGCTACATTAGTGTGCAGGTCAATCAGTCTCTTCTTCTCCAGAAGCTCAGGAAGGGAACTGGAGAACAGAAGAGACACAGGATCATATTCACATTAGGGCTGCACAATTAATCAAAAAAATAAAACGCAATCTCGATTCATAGACCTATGCGATCTCATTTCTAAATGACGATCTTTTATTGCATTAAAAAAAATGCAACCTTTTTTTCTTTTTTACTTAACTTTTTTAAATGATGACGATTGTATGTTACTTGTTACAAGAGACTTTTAAGTTTAAGTCGAGCACTTTCATCTGTTATGTTTAAGTTTAAGTCAAGCACTTTGATATATGTTATGTTGTCTGTTTAAGAAAGAGTGCAATAAATGATTTTATTGAAAAAACAAGAATCGTGTGAGAGAATCGTGATCTCAATTCTTAGAGAGAAAAATCGTGATTCACATTTTAGCAAGAATCGTGCTGCAGCCCTAATTCACATACTGACGGACAGGAGACACACAGGGTAATATTCACATACTGACGGACAGGAGACACACAGGGTAATATTCACATACTGATGGACAGGAGACACACAGGGTAATATTCACATACTGACGGACAGGAGACACAGGGTAATATTCACATACTGATGGACAGGAGACACACAGGGTAATATTCACATACTGACGGACAGGAGACACAGGGTAATATTCACATACTGATGGACAGGAGACACACAGGGTAATATTCACATACTGACGGACAGGAGACACAGGGTAATATTCACATACTGATGGACAGGAGACACACAGGGTAATATTCACATACTGACGGACAGGAGACACAGGGTAATATTCACATACTGATGGACAGGAGACACACAGGGTAATATTCACATACTGACGGACAGGAGACACAGGGTAATATTCACATACTGATGGACAGGAGACACACAGGGTAATATTCACATACTGACGGACAGGAGACACAGGGTAATATTCACATACTGATGGACAGGAGACACACAGGGTAATATTCACATACTGACGGACAGGAGACACAGGGTAATATTCACATACTGATGGACAGGAGACACACAGGGTAATATTCACATACTGACGGACAGGAGAGACATATATTACAACAATATTAACTTGCTGACGGACAGGGAGATATTTATTAATAACAATGTTCCTTTACTGAGATTTATTTATAACAATATTCACTAACTGAGATTTATTTATAATAATATTCACTTACTGACAAGACAGGGAAAGATGTATTTATATTTTATAATTATATTCACTTACCGAGATGTATTTATAATATTTTTCACCTACTGATTTATTTATAATAATATTCACTTACTGAGATGTATTATAACAACATTCACTTGCTGAGATTTATTTATAATAATATTCACTTGCTGAGATTTATTTATAATAATATTCACTTACTGAGATGTATTATAACAACATTTACTTGCTAAGATTTATTTATAATAATATTCACTTACTGAGATTTATTTATAATATTAACTTACTGAGATTTATTTATAATAATATTCACTTACTGAGATTCATTTATAATAATATTCACTTAATGACAGACAGGGAAAGATGTATTTATATTTTATAATAATATTCACTTACCGAGATGTATTTATAATATTTTTCACCTACTGAGATTTATTTATAATAATATTCACTTACTGAGATGTATTATAACAACATTCACTTGCTGAGATTTATTTATAATAATATTCACTTACTGAGATTTATTTATAATATTCACTTACTGAGATTTATTTATAATATTCACTTACTGAGATTTATTTATAATAATATTCACTTAGAGATTTATTTATAATAATATTCACTTACTGAGATTTATTATAATAATATTCACTTACCGAGATTTATTTATAATAATATTCACTTGCTGACGGACAGGGAGGGAGTTACCTGACAGCTGAGGTGAGTTTAGCTGTGTTGTCTGACAACATACTGATGGCTCCTTCGTCCTCTCCTTCCAGACCCTAGACAGAGAGACAGACAGAGAGACAGACAGGCAGACAGAGAGACAGACAGAGAGACAGACAGACAGACAGACAGAGAGACAGACAGATAGACAGACAGACAGACAGACAGGCAGACAGAGAGAGAGACAGACAGAGAGACAGACAGACAGACAGACGGACAGACAGACAGAGAGACAGACAGAGAGACAGACAGACAGGCAGACAGACAGAGAGACAGACAGACAGGCAGACAGGCAGACAGATAAGAGACAGCTACACAGGCCCCAGTGTGTACTAATGTACAGGCCTTCTTCAAGAAACCAAACAGCCCCAAGACATCATCACGTTGGAGGGAGAAGAACGGAGCATCAGAAATAATAAAAGGACTGTTGTATTCTGTTGTGGATGGATGGATAAAACCTTTGCCGTTGTGGTGTGGATTAAAACCTCCTCGTTACTGGACCCTGTGTTCTGTCAGAAGCTGCCCGCCTCACTCAGAACACGACCAGAACTTGGGACTGTCTCGGTAAAATCAGACAATGGCTCTGCATCAAATCACGAGAGTGCATTTTGGTTCCTAAGCAGCCTGCCACAGTTTACTCCTCTGTTTGGGAGGAGGAGGTCAATTCAGAGGATGATCTGACTCTTTTCAGAGGAGATGGTGGTTCAGAGGACGGTTTGACTCACACAACCTGATGCTTTATTGCAGCTTCTCTCTCCTTGACTGCAGGGTGGGAAGAACAGGAGGAGTGTCTATTTTTG
>NC_140166.1:222403386-222410886 GCF_963971535.1 Notolepis coatsorum
TGGCCAAATTCCCAATCAGGTCTCTGACATCAAGGCCACCTAATCATCCCTTCCCCTTAATTGGCTGATATCAATCCCTATCTCCTGAGCCATTTCAGCCATTGTGTAGTAGTGTGATGTGTGCCGGGTGCCAGTGTATGGCAGCCATTGAGCCTGCGTAGCCCAAGGTTGGGTGCTACCAGTGGTGGTGAAGGAGGCAATTTCCACCCTACATTGTAAAGCACTTTGAGTGTCTAGAAAAGCGCTATATAAATGTAATGAATTATTATGGAAAAACTATTTCCCAAGGTCTTAGGCGAGTTCCCAGTTCTCCTAACACCAGGGTTTCTCAGTCTCACTTTGGAAGACCACAGCGGTTCCAGCTGGTATTTGGCAGGTATCACATTGGGTCTGAATGTCGTATATTAGGTCCCGAAACGGTCCAACGCGGTATTGGACTCAGCGGGAACATGTGTTCTGCCCAGTCGTGCCTCATGTTTACTGCCGGTGGGACCCAACAGCGGGACGCCAGAGTCCATCTGAGACACCGAAACATTAACCCTTTCACTGCCGCACTACCAAACGGTTAACCCTTTCACGGCGACAATACAGCAGGTTAAAACCCTTTTCACTGCCACATGACAAAGGGTTAACCCTTTCACTACCACACTACAGGTTAACCCTTTACTATCACTCTACGGACGGTTAGCTTCTCGCTCTGAGGGGGAGGAGCTCTTGCAGAGCAATCGCTAGGAGATCTGCTCGCCTCAAAACCTATAGTTTCGCCTAAAAACACGAGTAATTACATATAAACGAGTAATCGCGATCGCCGATGGGATCATTGGAATTATTCTTTTTGGAGTACCTTCTGGCTCAGGTAAGGTATATTCTATGTCTATTTTACCGAACCTGAACCAAGCTTCTTCTAACGATCGCATATCGCAGATCCTTCCTCGCAAGACATCGTACCTTAGAGTCGGTCTAGTATTCCATTCTATTCGTTCTTTTTTTTTTATCTACTTTTTCTCCCATTTTCTATTTTTTCTCCCATCCCAATTTCGTATCGTCCAATTCTACCCTCCCCTGTCTCGAACGTTGCTAGACTATGCCTCCCACAAGCCGGCTGCAATGTGGACGAAGCCTTGCATCACGTGTCCCCTCCGGTACACGAGGAAGCAGCAGTCGCATCTTTTCACCTGCACAGCGCGATCTCTCAGCGTCGGGGGTCTGCGTTTGGAGGGACACGCCGCCCCCGTCGCTTCCTGATTCTGCTGCGCAGGCGCACCAACCGACCTGTAGGAGTCGCTGTCCACAACGTCCGATCCCCACCCATCAGCTTCCCACCCCTGCTAATACTGCCAATTGTATTAGTATGAATGACCAGCCAAGCTGATAGCAATGCGGAGAGCTGGGCTCGAACCCAGCGTCTCCTGCATTGGTGGTGAGCGCCTTGCCCACTGCACCACCCTTCCATTCTATTCTTTCCACAATTACGGAGAAGAGGCTGAAACGCGGATCCTTTGAAGTGATGACCTCACAGGAGGCTTAGTGTGTCATCATCATCTATCTCCGCCCACAGCGCTAACACAATATAGCTACTGGACCAGCGGTGCGATATCCTCTTACATGTGTGGAATGCACTCCCCTCTGCATTGACCATAAATCAACGTACAGTATATTACCTTCAGGGGACGAAGATATATTTGGTGACAAAGGCATGCACACCACCAGACACTTTTATCATTCTATCACAGATAGAGGGAATTTTAGTAGAGTAAATGGTAAATGGCTGCATTTATATAGCAGCTTTTATCCAAAGTGCTTTACAATTTGTTCCTCACATTTGACCCGTTCACGCTCCCGACGGCAGAGGTGTCCATGCAAGGTGCCAACCTGCTCATCGGGAGCAGTTAGGGGTAGGGATGTCCCGATCAAATTTTTTTGCTCCCGATCCGATCCCGATCATGTGATTTTGAGTATCTACCGATACCGATCTTTCCTGATCCGATCAAAAAAATAATAATAATACCGTAATTCCTCTAATAGTAACCGGGTCTCAAATACAAGCCGGGTCTCTATTAATGGCCGGGTGCGCTCTTGAGCTAAGCAATTATAAGCCGGCCTCCTAATACAAGCCGGGTTACTAATATACTGAGCTGCATACTGAGCTGCATACTGAGCTAGTTACTTGATTTCACTTTGAAAACGTTGAAATGACCAGTGACCACCTGTAATTGCACTGTTTACTATTTCATACAGTACTTGGTTTCAATAAATGAACCCAGTACATTTTACTGGGTTCAAACTGACACAAAATGTTGATTTATTCATTATGATCCGTTTGAAAATTTGAAATATAGGCCTCCCTCTTATACAGGCCTCCTCCTAATACAAGCCTGGTACCCGCTACAGTTGAAACAAATACAAGCCGGGGTTACTATTAGAGGAATTACGGTAATTTTTATTTTTAAATTTTTTTATAAATTTTTTTTCCAATCCCAATTTCTCACATTACATTCACCCTGAATGTTGACGTTATCCAGGTGAAAAGTTAACTTCATTCAAGCGAGGCATTGCAATCCTTGACATAATTAATTTGATGTATAATTAAATCAAAGGAAATGCGTTTGTTTTGGCAAAATTCTTCTGCTCTGTGTGACAATAAATAAATTAATGATGATATGCAATTTACAACCAAAACTAAGGCCTCAGTATGAGTTTAAGACGTGAACATGGTCATGTTTGTTGAATAAAAAAAATAAAGTAAAAAAAAATAAAAAAATATCCAGATTTTTTTTTTTTTTTTTCGACCCCGATCTTCGGAAAATCACGTGATCGGATCGGGACATCCCTAGTTAGGGGTTAAGTATCTTGCTCAAGGACACTTCGACACGCTGCCGGGCGGGGGGGGCAGGAATCGAACTGGGAACCTCCTCTCTGATGAAATGCTTACATGTGGGGGACTGTGTGTATGTACAAGGAGGGATAAACAAAAGTATTTTAATTATTAAAATTGTAATTACCGTGTACATTGACGATAAAATAATCTTCTTTATTGGAATCTAATCTATTAAGACAGTAGGACAGCAGTTAGTCGGCAGCAGTGTTGTAGTCGAGTCACTAAATATCGAGTCAGAGTCGAGTCTAGAGTCCCCAGTGTTCGAGTCCAAGTCCGAGTCACCAAAGAAGAGTCCGAGTCGAGAGTCCCCATTACCCCGAGTCCGAGTCATCGAGGTTGAGTCCACTCCACTCTGGCCGTCAAAGAGCTGACAGACAAATAAAAAAGGTCTACATTAAACATAAATGACACAGCGGTCACCGTTTAAACGGGAGTTTATTCACTTTGTGACACAATAGCCAAACAAATGCACTAGGCATCAATATCTTATGCCAATAAATATTTTTTCTTTTTTTAATAAAATAACTGTATTTATCAATTAACAAGTCCGAGTCCTCGTCTGCACTTTCCGAGTCCGAATGCAGTCAATGCTCGAGTCCAAGTCCAAGTCATCAGTGCTCAAGTCCAAGTCGAGTCACAAGTCCTGAAAATCAGTCCAGGACTCGAGTTCTACAACACTGGAGGCTAAAATAACCGTCTCTTATTCTACTGTATTTCAACAGTGTCTGGAATGAGAGAGGGAGACAGAGTGGGAGAGATGGAGACAGAGTGGGAGAGAGGGAGACAGAGTGGGAGAGATGGAGACAGAGTGGGAGAGAGGGAGACAGAGTGGGAGAGATGGAGACAGAGTGGGAGAGATGGAGACAGAGTGGGAGAGATGGAGACAGAGTGGGAGAGAGGGAGACAGAGTGGGAGAGATAGAGACAGAGTGGGAGAGCGGGAGACAGAGTGGGAGAGATAGAGACAGAGTGGGAGAGCGGGAGACAGAGTGGGAGAGATGGAGACAGAGTGGGAGAGAGGGAGACAGAGTGGGAGAGATGGAGACAGAGTGGGAGAGATGGAGACAGAGTGGGAGAGATGGAGACAGAGTGGGAGAGATGGAGACAGAGTGGGAGAGATGGAGACAGAGTGGGAGAGAGGGAGACAGAGTGGGAGAGATGGAGACAGAGTGGGAGAGATGGAGACAGAGTGGGAGAGAGGGAGACAGAGTGGGAGAGATGGAGACAGAGTGGGAGAGAGGGAGACAGAGTGGGAGAGATGGAGACAGAGTGGGATAGATGGAGACAGAGTGGGAGAGATGGGACAGAGTGGGAGAGATGGGACAGAGTGGGAGAGATGGGACAGAGTGGGAGAGATGGGACAGATCCCAGGCCAGCGGGGGGTGCACAACACGGTTCCAAACGCACCTCAACACACAGCACAATGGCAGATCCCAGGCCAGCGGGGGGTGCACAACACGGTTCCAAACGCACCTCAACACACAGCACAATGGCAGCAGCAGCAGGGATATTGAAAATCGGACACTTCTTAATAAGAGAGAGACACTGCGTTCTTCTTGTGCTCCTTTATTCAGTACAGGAGGAATGTGCAGAGCAGTGAGCAGACACGCGTTTGGAGGGAGAGTAGAGGCGGCAGAAGCCTCCTTCCTTCCTCTCTTCCAGACGTGGTTTCTCGGCAGCAGCAGCAGCAGGACGGAGAGCCTCGTTTACGTCACTCACACACGGCTCCCACAGCTCCATCTGTCTTCTCTGTCCGCTCTCCTGGTTGGTGCCCAATATGTGACGGCACTGATCGCTTTCTAATTGTCTTATATTGTTTTAATAAACTGCCAGGGTCATGTTGACCTGTTAAAAACCACCACAATATCCAACCACAGGCCAATGTCTCAAGTCAAGTCAAGAGTTTTAATTGTCACGGCATACAGGTATACAATGAAATGCGGGTGGTCTAGCCCGCAACGATGTGCAATACAGTGGTACAACATATAATAGAATCAAAGAAGAAAACAACATTGTGCAGTAACAGGTAACAGGTAACATGGAGTGACATCTCGGTATCTGTACATAGTTATTTACAGAGCATGTGGGACATGCTAGTTAGCTTTGGTAGTGCAATACACTGTTCCTGTTATTCTAATTTAAAGTGTCCTTTCCTTTGGCCATAAGTGTGCGTGTGTGCGACATGAGTGTGTGCCCGCTCATGTTAATGTCTTGTGCTTGGGCCAGGTCTGTGTGCCCTCTGCTTGGGCCAGGTCTGTCTGTCTTCTGCTTGGGCCAGGTCTGTCTGTCTTCTGCTTGGGCCAGGTCTGTGTCCTCTGCTTGGGCCAGGTCTGTGTCTTCTGCTTGGGCCAGGTCTGTGTCCTCTGCTTGGGCCAGGTCTGTGTCTTCTGCTTGGGCCAGGTCTGTCTGTCTTCTGCTTGGGCCAGGTCTGTCTGTCTTCTGCTTGGGCCAGGTCTGTGTCCTCTGCTTGGGCCAGGTCTGTGTCTTCTGCTTGGGCCAGGTCTGTGCCCTCTGCTTGGGCCAGGTCTGTGTCTTCTGCTTGGGCCAGGTCTGTCTGTCTTCTGCTTGGGCCAGGTCTGTGTCTTCTGCTTGGGCCAGGTCTGTGTCTTCTGCTTGGGCCAGGTCTGTGTCTTCTGCTTGGGCCAGGTCTGTGTCTTCTGCTTGGGCCAGGTCTGTGTCTTCTGCTTGGGCCAGGTCTGTCTGCCCTCTGCTTGGGCCAGGTCTGTGTCTTCTGCTTGGGCCAGAAAGGCAGGTCTATTGGTCTTAAATGGTAAATAAAATGGCAAATGGTGCATTTATATAGCAGCTTTTATCCAAAGCGCTTTACAATTTGTTCCTCACATTTGACCTATTCACTCACACATTCACACACCAACAGCCGAGAGCAGTTAGGGGTTAAGCGTCTCGCTCAAGGACACTTCGACACAGTGCCGGGGAGGAGCGGGAATCGAAACGCGAACCTCCAGATTACCAGACGACTGTTCTGCCTCCTGAGAAACTGTCGCCCCACTGGTCTTCTGCTTGGGCCAGGGGGGGGGGGGGGGGGGCAGGTCTGTCTGTCTTCTGCTTGGGCCAGGGAGGCAGGTCTATAGGGAGGTGTAGTGGTTACTTCCTGGTCTATAGGGAGGTGTAGTGGTTACGTCATTGCTGTTTTCGGCCGGTCCACCTCGCTTGAAATTGCAATGCATTTCCCCATTGCCCATTTCTAAATCGTCTCGTTTAAAACAAATAAAGCGTGAACATTTGCATGGTGTACCTTTCTGTGCGTATTCATCCACAATCTATAGCTCAACATGAAAATATTCGCAAATAATCGTAAAAAAGAAAATCGCCGAATTTTATTTCAACCAAAAATGCTTTAACAATAATGTTAGTGATAGAAGAAGAAGGGAACTCATTTTGTGCAAAAATGGAAAGCTTTCCAATGTTCATGAGGCAGAATTGTTACAATAGCCGATAATCCATTTTCCCAATGATAAATCCCTGTACGGGTGGACGTCGCAGGTGGTCCAAAGTGACGTCAGACTAATGGTAAATGGCTGCTTTTTTTTATATAGCGCTTTTTTTTTTTTTTTTTACTTTGACCAGTCAGCTGGTTCTTTTTAGCGTTTATCGCTTTTTCTTCGCATTCATACTTGGTCAAGTTCGACCGACAGAAGCAGGCTGAAAGGGTTCAGATGGGGGGGAAGACACTCTGGGAAAGGCACGGCTGCCGTCTGGGATTCGAACGCGCTCAGCCCCAGATCCGCGCGAGCGCGGTTGTCCACGGCGCTGAAATAGCACTCGCGGTACGTGGTGAGCTACTGGAGCTCCCCTATATAGCGCTTTTATCCAAAGCGCTTTACAATTTGTTACTCACATTTTTACCCATTCACTCACACATTCACTCACACATTCACTCACACATTCACTCACACATTCACACACCGACGGCGGAGGCGACCGTGCAAGGTGCCGACCTGCTCATCGGGAGCAATTAGGGGTTAAGTGTCTTGCTCAAGGACACATCGACACGCTGCCCGGGAGGAGCGGGAATCGAACCGGGAACCTCCGGATTGCCAGACGACTGCTCTACCTCCCGAGCCACTGTCGCCCCAGACTACACCTCCCTATCGGTCTTCTGCTTGGGCCAGGGAGGCAGGTCTGTGTGAATTACAACAGCTCCCGATTCTGACGAGAAACGGTGGAAAATACGGTTTTCATACAAAGCGATCCAAATAACACAATATCATAATTCACGGTTGTCATGAGCACATGACACGAGAGTGGGTACACACGGGGAAGTTATGGCAATAATATTCTTTGATCCTGGGTGGCAGACGGGTCTGTTCTGATGGTTAAATATCTCCGCGGTGGCGACGCCTGCCGGGTGCCGACGCTCTCTACTACTCGCCGGCACGTCACATCATCACAGCGGTGAGGCATGGAGAGAGCCAGAGAGGAAATGCCTGGCTCAGAGGAAGGTGTCGGGGCCGGTGGGAGGGAGGGAGGGAGGGAGGGAGGGAGGGGGGGAGGGAGGGAGGGAGGGGGGGAGGGAGGGAGGGGCTGGTGTGATGCTGCTTACTGTTGCAGCAGAGTGAGACATAAAGATTTGTAGCCATGAAACTCCATCTATGATATTTA